>NC_056435.1:56065477-56272977 GCF_018296145.1 Oncorhynchus tshawytscha
TACTGTGTTAAAATTGAATTAGAATTGACTTAGGCAATAGTCATCACACCGTATTAATGATGTACTACCTGCCATTTTGTTTGTGGAAAACTTTAGTTATATGCACTCAAAGTTCACTGTAATATAGAATAACCAATTATTTTACCCACTTTTTAAGTTGGCATAATATGGGCATCTTTTCATGGTATGATATTTGAAAGGCGCAAAAATTAATGAATCAATTTGGTATAATTTTTATTGTGAATTTGTGGTTCAATTTAGCGCCATCAGTTATGCTATCTATCACTCATATCCATCAGAGAGATGTGGTGACCAGCTGGAGGCTACATAATAGGGGACATCTGTAGACAGTAGGACATAGGACACTTTACACTAATTGTGTGTGTGTGTGTGTGTGTGTGTGTGTGTGTAGGTAACCATGGCAACAAGGGGTCATTCCTCATGTTCCTCGATGAGTAACCACACCAAGGAGAGAGTGAACATGGCTATGGTGACCCTGGAGAACTTCTACTGTAACCTGATAGACCAGCATGAGGAGAGAGAGATGAGGTGGGTGTTCTGCACCATGCTCACACAAACTGGAACTCTGAAAAGCAAAGATGATTCCTGAAAACATGTCAGAAGCTAAGAAGGCAGCACAGTGGCTTGCCACAAACGAGGAGAAGAGAGTAGAGGTGTGACACATCACGTGTTCTCTCTCTGCTTAGAGCCCCACACTGCCTGGTGCCTGGTGTGTGTGTGTGTGTGTGTGTGTGTGTGTGTGTGTGTGTGTGTGTGTGTGTGTGTGTGTGTGTGTGTGTGTGTGTGTGTGTGTGTGTGTGTGTGTGTGTGTGTGTGTGTGTGTGTGTGTGTGTGTGTGTGAGAGAGTGTGAGAGTGTTGGTGGACTGTAACTTTATCACACCATTTCTTTATGGAAACCCCTTATTAGGAAGAGAGTATGTGTGTGGTTGAGAAAAAGAAAGAGGAAGGAAGAGAGAGACAGTGTTTTATACAGTTAGCTCAGGGGCTAGAAGCCGTTACAGACGTCTGAAAGGGAAGTTATGCCCAAAGCAAACTCCCAGTTACAGCCAATGTTCCCTCAAAAAAAATTAGGCACTGAGCGAATTTAAGGTCTGCTGAGCGCAAACTTGAATGTTGTGAAAATTCTGTGCCACTTCTGGCGCGCGTTTGCTGTGAACACTGAAGCTGTACCCGTTTGGTCAAGTTGGCTACTGTGGGTATTTGATCATAATGTAGACCTACCAGAGTGGCCTACCATCAAAAACGATGGAGAAAATGCATCCCATAACATTTTAACATGGAAATAGCTGTTGAATTTTACAGCCTACAGTTGCAGCCAATATGTGGTTTTCAATGTAGGCCTACATTCCATGAGACTTTTGAAAAAACATCATGGCTTGACATTAACCTGTTTATTCCAGTTGTCTTTCAGACAAGGTGACTGAAAATGTTGTTGTGTTGTTTGATGCAAGAAACCACAAAATAGAATGCATCATTATTCCCATACCATTATTACAGAGAATCAGACAAATAATGCTACCTTCTGCCTATTGGCTACATAGCGTATTCAAGCCAGTCTCAAAATACAACACTGTTCTTTACCTGACTTGCTTTTCAAAGATGGCTAGAAATGCACATGTTTTGTGATCTTGTAGGGAGCAACCACTCCCCCATTGCTGACTACAAATGATCTATAACTATGTTAATAAGTTCCTAACTAGTACAGGTCAAATGTACACACCTGGCTACATGTAGCTCTAGCTTTGATCTCAAAACACGCGGATCAACTCACAACTTCTCATGCTGTAAACACAGTCCAGTTCAAAGTGAATGGCACAGATCCATATATGACAATGGTCTATGTGCATATAGGCCATCTGCGGTATGGCTTACCGGTCTGTGAAGAGTACAGGCCTCAGTTTTGCCTGTCAATGCAATAGAATCCTACTCTGTTCTTCTTACAACAAAAACTCTTGCATAGTTAGTTTTGCATGCTAAGTCTTGCATAGTTTATTTTGTCTCGGTTTGTTGCATTGAAAGTGGCTTTTATTATGTTGATTCGATCACAATTCCCACAGTAAAGGGAAACGTTGATAGTGTTAAATAACGGGGAAAACTCTAGAAAGTTGAGTGTAGAAAGTTGAGTGCAGTTCAATCTTGTGCTTCTCTACGCGGGCTGCTATTTCTTCTGTGGGGCAGTCCCGGGGGAGCTGTGCACCCGCGCTCGCATGCAGCTTGGAGGGAACATTGGTCACAGCTCAACCTACCCACCAATGTTTATGGTTTGTTTCTCTTTGAGAATGTATGAATGGGCCATTCTAATTCTGTTACCGTTCCTCCATAACTGTCCTGTAGAAATGAAACAGCAGGTAGTGTAGTGATCAGTAGGTTGGGAGGTGTCTTCCTGAATCAGCATATTTGACCATAACCTTTGCCTCTTGACCCTTAACCCCTATTTCGTTGCCAGGCAACAGAAGCTGGAGATGGTGATGGAGGAGGAGGGGCTGCCTGATGAAGAGGTGAGTAATAGTTCTAGCAGTGGCACGTGCTCTCTCACACACACACACACACACACACACACACACACACACACACACACACACACACACACACACACACACACACACACACACACACACACACTTACACACAACCTGTGTTGCAGAAGCGTATTCGGCGCTCCCAGCACGCGCGTAAGGAGACAGAGTTCCTGAGGCTGAAGAGAACCAGGCTGGGATTGGATGACTTTGAGTCCCTCAAAGTGATTGGTCGAGGAGCTTTTGGAGAGGTAAGCATACATGGAGCTATTAGAATTCTGAACACGTCTGAACACAAAAACCGCACAACTGCCTAATCCATTGTTTCAGAAAATGTATTGATGACGATAGTGTAAATGCCCTTGCATTGGCTATGACCTCGTGAACTTCTTGCTGCCATGTTGGCTCAACTTTGACCTTTGTCCCCTGACTTCCAGGTGCGTCTGGTCCAGAAGAAGGACACAGGCCACATCTACGCCATGAAGATCCTGCGCAAGGCCGACATGCTGGCGAAGGAACAGGTGTGTGTGTGTCTCTCTCCCCCTCTCGGTCTCATTTTGTCTCTCCCTCTGTCTCCCCCTTCTGTCTCTCCGTCTCTCCCTTTTGTCTCTCTCGGTCTGTCTCTCTCTCTCTCTCTCTCTCTCTCTCTCTCTCTCTCTCTCTCCGTCTTGCTCTCTGTCTCTCAATACAATTTGCTTTATTGGCATGACGTAACAATGTACATATTGCCAAACTTACTTTGGAGATTTACAATATTGTCAACAAGACAAGAGTAATAACAATAATCAAGGGTCAGAATAACCATATATTGAACAATAACAATAAGCATAAAGGACATGTGCAGGTTGAGTGGTCTGCTAGACACTGTTCCTCATCTTATGGCAGGCAGCAATGTAGTGCGCTGCCAACCCACAGCTCTCTGTGTCCTCCCCCAACAGGACGGGTAGCCTATTCTCATCAGAGAGGTATTTGAAACCTTGAATAAGTGTTTCCAATTTGGGGAAATTACACTCTCTAATTGTTTTATATATTTTTTAAATGTTGTCAGGAAATGCAGCTCTGTCTCAGGTTCTGCTGTGGTGCAGTGGTTGCACAGCCTTTCCTCTACAGGGAGCCCGGTTTTCCGGTGTCTACCCTTCTCAATGGCAAGGCTGTGCTCACTGAGCCTGTACTTTGTCAAGGTTTTGATCAGTAGCCATGGGTAAATAGTTAGCCACCGTGTGCTGTCGATTTAGGGCCAGATAGCACTGCATTTTGCTTTGTGCTTGTGTTTCCCAATAAGCAGTGTAGTTTTATTTTGACTGTGTTGTAATTTGGTTTATTCTGATTGACTGGATGTTTGGGTCCCGAGGCTTCAGTGTGTTTGTAGAACAGGTTTGTGAACAGCCACAGGACCAGCTGGATGAGGGGCTCTTTTCTTTGCTCAGCTCTTGGCATTGCAGGGCTTGGTAATGATATGAGATGGGGTCACTGTATTTTAGATTTTTCTAAAACTTATTTGCTCTCTTTTTAGTTGTTATTATTAGTGGGTGTTGGCCTAATTCTGCCCTGCATGCATTGTTTGTAGTTTTCCCCTGGACATGTAGGAGAATCTTACAGAACACTGCATGCAGGATTTTAATGGGGTGTTTGTCCCATTGGGGGAAATCTTGTTTTGCAAGTGGACCCCACACCTCGCTGTCATAAATTGGTTCAATGACACATTCAATTAGTTGTAGCCAAATATTAATAGGTAGGTTTTTTACAAACTTTTTACCCCTTTTTCTCCCCTATTTCGTGGTATCCAATTGGTAGTTACAGTCTTGTCTCATCTCTGCAACTCCCGTACGGACTCGGGAGAGGCGAAGGTCGAGAGCCGTGCGTCCTCTGAAGCACGACCCAACCGAGCCGCACTGCTTCTTGCCACAATGCCCACTTAACCCGGAAAACAGCCGCACCAATGTGTCGGAGGACACTGTACACCTGGCGTGCGTGTCAGCTTGCACTGCGCCCGGCCCACTACAAGAGTCGCTAGTGCGCCGTAGGACAAGAACATCCTTGCCGGGCCAATTGTGCGCCGCCCCATGGGTCTCCTGGTTGCGGCTGGCTACAACAGAGCCTAGACTCAAACCCAGAATCTCACACTTAAACCACTGCGCCACTCGGGAGGCCTGAATTAGCTTTTTAATGGCGAGAATGCCCTGCGTGCTTTCTCTCTCAATTCATTCACTGCCTCATTAAGGTGTCCAATTGAGCTTAAACATAAGTAATTGCAGTGTGTGCAGTACTCTATATATTTTGTACCAATTGAGAACTAATTCCCTGAGATCTGGATCTTCTCTGGAAAATCATTATTTTTGTATTTTTGGGGTTTACTGCCAGGTCCCAGGTCTGGCACTACTGCTCTCACAGGTCTAGGCTCTGCTGTAGGCCATGTGCTGTGGGTGACAGCAGGCACAGGTCATCTGTGACGAGCAGGCATTTTAACCTCTGAATTGTGGAGACTAACACCAGAACACACGTGGGTTTTCTAGAATAGTGGCCAATTCGTTGATGTAAATATTGGAGAGTGCAGGGCTCAGATTGCAACCCTGGCAAAGGCCCTTTCCCTGGTTAAAGAATTCTGTTGTTTCCTTGCCCATTTTAATGCTGCATGTATTGACAGTATACAATGATTTAATTATGTCATATATTTTACCCCCTACACGATTTTCAATACTTTTGTAGAACAGTCCTGTATGCCAAATAGAGTCAAATGCTTTTTGGAAGTCGATAAAGCAAGCGTATATTGCGGTATTATTTTGGTGGACATGTTTATCTATCAGGGTGTCTAAGGTGTAAATATGATCGGTCATGCAATGTTTTGGTATAAATTCAATTAGGCTTTTACTCATGACATTGTGCTTATTAAGGAAGTTTAAAACTCTTACATTTATAATACTACAGAAAACCTTCCCCAGGTTGCTGTTCACACAAATGCCTCTGTAATTGTTAGGGTAAAATTTGTCTCCGTTCTTAAAGATTGGGGTTATGAGTCCTTAATTCCAGATGTCAGGGAAATAACCTACACTCAGTATCAAATGAAACAGTTTCAATATATCCAATTGAAATGTTGCACTAGTTAATTTGAGCATCTCGTTTAGGATGCCATCAGGTCCTCATGCTTTTTTAAATGTGAGGGCCTGAAGTTTCTTATTGAGCATCTGGTCAGTAATTCAACTTCTCATGAATTCCATTCAACTTCTCATGAATTTGGCATTGTTCTGCGTTTGTCAATTTGAACAGTGTTGTAGTGTTTTAAAATGGGTTGTCCATTTTGTATCTCTAATTCCTCTAGTTTCGATTCTTATTTAGGTTTTTCCAATTTTGCCAGAAGTTGATGTGTTTATGGACTCCTCAATTAGTGTCAGCTGCTTGCTGTTGAACTGTGCTTTTTTGGTTACGAGTGTACGTTTATAGAGTTTTAAAGTCTCACAGTAATGAAGGCGTAGTTCACCATTATTTGGGTCTCTGTGCCTTTGGTTGGATGTGTTCTAAGTTTATTCCTTATACTTTTACAATCTGCATCAAACCAGTCGTCATCTGTGGTCTTTTTTAAACTTAAAAAAAACAAAACAATTTCAGTTGTGCTTCTTTTGCAGTTTTCCTGAATATATCATTTTTTAAATTATTTTTTACTCTGAGTGGGTGTGGTATCCAGAAAGTTATCTAAGAGTGTGTGGATTTTTTGGTTACTGGTTGCTTTCTGGTATTCGTCTGGGCTGTGAATGTGTGGTTTTGAGGAACACAGTAATTTGGCTGTGATCAGACAGAGGTGTTAGTGGCTTGACAGTGAATGAGCTGAGAGAGAAGGGGTCAATGTCTGTGATCATATAGTCTACTGTGCTGTGGCCAAGAGGTGAGCAGTAGGTGCATCTCCCCAAAGAGTCCCCCCGTACCATTGACAAAGTACAGACCCAGGCTTCTACAGAGCTGCAACAGATCCCTTCCATGGTTGTTGACGGTGCTGTCACTGTTGTTTCTATGGGGAGATGAAGACAGTTAGAAACAGTATGGCCTGTAATAAAGCTGTCCCCCCTTGTGGTCGTTAGATCAGGTAGGGGTCCTGTGCACTCATTTGTGTCCCCACAGATGAGCACATTTCCCTGGGCCTGGAAATGGCACGTCTGTTCCTCAAGGGTGGGGAATATCTTATGTTTTTCAGTTCTAACCGAATGTGATATTTACACATTTTGAGGGGATCAAGTAGATGTTGTAGTTTGGATTTGTACCAAATTATCAATCCTCCAGTCTCTGCCTCTATTGACAGAGCTGTGTTTCTGTGACGGCACAATTACCTCTGTAGCCTGTGGGACAGTGAATGACAATGTCAGCCTTACACCATGTCTCCTGCAGAATGATTACCTCTCTGTAGCCTGTGGGACAGTGAGTGACAATGTCAGCCTTACACCATGTCTCCTGCAGAATGATTACCTCTCTGTAGCCTGTGGGACAGTGAATGAAAATGTCAGCCTTACACCATGCCTCCTGCAGAATGATTACTCTCTGTAGCCTGTGGGACAGTGAATGACAATGTCAGCCTTACACCATGTCTCCTGCAGAATGATTACCTCTCTGTAGCCTGTGGGACAGTGAGTGACAATGTCAGCCTTACACCATGTCTCCTGCAGAATGATTACCCTCTGTAGCCTGTGGGACAGTGAGTGAAAATGTCAGCCTTACACCATGTCTCCTGCAGAATGATTACCTCTGTAGCCTGTGGGACAGTGAATGAAAATGTCAGCCTTACACCATGTCTCCTACAGAATGATTACTCTCTGTAGCCTGTGGGACAGTGAATGAAAATGTCAGCCTTACACCATGTCTCCTGCAGAATGATTACATCTTTAGCCTTGGGACAGTGAATGAAATGTCAGCCTTAGTTTATGTCTCCTGCAGAATGATTACCTCTGTAGCCTGTGGGACAGTTTGAGTGACAATGTCAGCCTCTAACCATGTCTCCTGCAGAATGATTACCTCAGTAGCCTGTTGGGACAGTGAGTGACAATGTCAGCCTTACACCATGTCTCCTTCAGAATGATTACTGCTCTGTAGCCTGTGGGACAGTGAGTGACAATGTCAGCCTTACACCATGTCTCCTGCAGAATGATTACCTCTCTGTAGCCTGCCTGGGACAGTGAGTAACAATGTCAGGCTTACACCATGTCTCCTGCAGAATGATTACCTTGTAGCCTGCTGGGACAGTGAGTGAAAATGTCAGCCTTACACCATGTCTCCTGCAGAATGATTAGCGTTGTCTGCTAGCCTGTGGGACAGTGAGTGACAATGTCAGCCTTACACCATGTCTCCTGCAGAATGATTACCTGCCTGTAGCCTGTGGGACAGTGTTGTCTGTCAGCCTTACACCATGTCTCCTGCAGAATGATTAGCCTCTCTGTAGCCTGTGGGACAGCTGGTTGCTACTGTCTCCTGAGCAGAATGATTACCTCTGTCTGGCTGGCTGAAAATGTCAGCCTTACACTATGTCTCCTGCAGAATGATGATGTCTGGCATCTTTAAGATTTAACTGCCAGTGCTAAACTCTTCAGTCCAAAGGTTGAGTTTGGCCCTGAATGTTCCACATACTAACTGATAGGTTGATGAGTTTAGGCCCTGAATGTTCCACATGCTAACTGATAGGTTGATGAGTTTAGGCCCTGAATGTTCCACATACTAACTGATAGGTTGATGAGTTTAGGCCCTGCCACATGCTAACTGATAGCGTTGTGAGTTTGGCCCTGAATGTTCCACATGCTAACTGATAGTGATTTCATGTTACAAAAAGCAAAGAATAGGCGTCAGAACTGGCTGGCTAAGTTGTTCCTAGTGAGATAATGGATAACAGAAAACGTTGGCTGGCTGGCTGGTTTCTTCTGCCGATTCATTGAGCAAGATAAGCTTTTGGCTGGCTGGCTGGTTGCTGCTGCCCGAGCAGAGATATGTGGCTGGCTGGCTGGCTGTGTGCTGCTGCCCGAGCAGAGATAGCGTTGGCTGGCTGGTTGCTGCCCGAGCAGAGATAGCGTTGTCTGGCTGGCTGGTTGCTACTGCCTGAGCAGAGATGGCGTTGTCTGCTGTGGCTGGCTGGCTGGGCAACTGCCTGAGCTGCTGCTACTGCCTGAGCAGAGATAGCGTTGGCTGGCTGGCTGGTTGCTGCTGCCCGAGCAGAGATAGCGTTGGCTGGCTGGCTGGTTGCTGCTGCCTGAGCAGAGATAGCGTTGGCTGGCTGGCTGGTTGCTGCTGCCCGAGCAGAGATAGCGTTGTCTGGCTGGCTGGTTGCTGCTGCCCGAGCAGAGATAGCGTTGTCTGGCTGGCTGGTTGCTGCTGCCCGAGCAGAGAGCGTTGGCTGGCTGGCTGGTTGCTGCTGCCCGAGCAGAGATGGCGTTGGCTGGCTGGCGTTGTCTGGCTGGCTGGTTGCTAGCGTTGGCTGGCTGCCCTGCCCGAGCAGAGATAGCGTTGGCTGGCTGGCTGGTTGCGTTGTCTGGCTGGCTGGGCTTGCTAGCGTTGGCTGGCTGGCTGGTTGCTGCTGCCCGAGCAGAGATAGCGTTGTCTGGCTGGCTGGCTGGTGCTGCTACTGCCCGAGCAGAGATAGCGTTGTCTGGCTGGCTGGCTTGCTACTGCCTGCCCGAGCAGAGATGATGACTTGGAATGGAAAATAGCGTTGTCTGGCTGGCTGGTTGCTACTGCCTGAGCAGAGATGATGACTTGGAATGGAAAATAATAAAGTAATGAAATAAAAAAGGAAGTTATACACACAACTGAAATATTGTATTTATTGATGTCTGCTCAGTGTGGACCTGACAGAGACAATGGAAAATTGTCAATGTTTTGGCAGTTGAATGTTCAATATTTTTTCCTTTGGAATTTCCATAAATCAAATCTGAAATAGTTTTAATGTCATTATTTCTTAATTAATTTAATGTTTAAAAATAATCGTAACCAAAACAATTTTTTTAAATAATCAAACCGAAAACGAGCGACCTCAAAAAGCACTATTCGCTCAGTGCTAATGAGTGTAGAGAGAATATCTCTGTTAATTCTGCATGATCTGTGTTGTATTTCTATGTTAGGTGGGCCATATCCGGGCTGAGAGGGACATCCTGGTGCAGGCAGACAGTCTGTGGGTGGTCAAGATGTTCTACAGCTTCCAGGACAAGATTAACCTCTACCTACTCATGGAGTTCCTACCTGGAGGTCAGTGGAGGCTGGTGGGAGGAGCTATAGGAGGATGGGCTCATTGTAATGGCTGGAATGTAATATATGGAAGGTATCAAGCATATGAAACCACATGTTCGACTCTGTTCCATGCATTACATTCCAGCCATTACAATGAGCTCATTCTCCTATAGCTCCTTCCACCAGCCTCCACTGCTGGAGATGTGGGTGTTATGTTTGTCCATGTCCATGTCCATGTGCATGTTTGCAGTCGTGTTTGTGTGTGTGTGTGTGTGTGATGCTGATGGTCTGTGTTGCATCCCCTGCAGGTGACATGATGACATTGCTGATGAAGAAGGATACTCTGTCAGAGGAGGAGACTCAGTTCTATGTGGCTGAGACGGTATTGGCCATAGACTCTATACACCAGATGGGCTTCATACACAGAGACATCAAACCTGACAATGTACTGCTGGACTCTAAGGTACACATACACACTACCTGGTTGAAATTACATAATTACAAACAGGTTTAAATATGGTTGAAATTACATCATTACACACAGGTTTAAATATGGTTGAAATGACATCATTATACACACACAGACAGGAGAGTGACATCAGCATTATAATGTGGTGATCTGTCTGTCGACCCTGTCTAGATTAATAAATCCACACACAATTTCACAGTCACCACAGGAAGTGTGATTTCAGAAACACTCTCTGATGTTGTTACACAGTATTACTGAAACATCCCCAGGAAGTGTGATTTCAGAAACACTCTCTGATGTTGTTACACAGTATTACTGAAACATCCCAGGAAGTGTGATTTCAGAAACACTCTCTGATGTTGTTACACAGTATTACTGAAACATCCCCAGGAAGTGTGATTTCAGAAACACTCTCTGATGTTGTTACACAGTATTACTGAAACATCCCCAGGAAGTGTGATTTCAGAAACACTCTCTGATGTTGTTACACAGTATTACTGAAACATCCACAGGAAGTGTGATTTCAGAAACACTCTCTGGTGTTGTCACACAGTATTACTGAAACATCCACAGGAAGTGTGATTTCAAAAACACTCTCTGGTGTTGTCACACAGTATTACTGAAACATCCACAGGAAGTGTGATTTCAAAAACACTCTCTGATGTTGTTACACAGTATTACTGAAACATCCACAGGAAGTGTGATTTCAAAAACACTCTCTGGTGTTGTCACACAGTATTACTGAAACATCCACAGGAAGTGTGATTTCAAAAACACTCTCTGGTGTTGTCACACAGTATTACTGAAACATCCACAGGAAGTGTGATTTCAAAAACACTCTCTGGTGTTGTTACACAGTATTACTGAAACATCCACAGGAAGTGTGATTTCAAAAACACTCTCTGGTGTTGTCACACAGTATTACTGAAACATCCACAGGAAGTGTGATTTCAAAAACACTCTCTGGTGTTGTCACACAGTATTACTCAAACATCCCCAGGAAGTGTGATTTCAGAAACGCTCTCTGGTGTTGTTACACAGTATTACTGAAACATCCCCAGGAAGTGTGATTTCAGAAACACTCTCTGATGTTGTTACACAGTATTACTGAAACATCCCCAGGAAGTGTGATTTCAAAAACACTCTCTGATGTTGTTACACAGTATTACTGAAACATCCACAGGAAGTGTGATTTCAAAAACACTCTCTGGTGTTGTCACACAGTATTACTGAAACATCCACAGGAAGTGTGATTTCAAAAACACTCTCTGGTGTTGTCACACAGTATTACTGAAACATCCACAGGAAGTGTGATTTCAGAAACACTCTCTGGTGTTGTCGCACAGTATTACTGAAACATCCCCAGGAAGTAGTGTAGTACAGCTAACCGTGTGTGTTTTCCAGGGCCATGTGAAGCTGTCAGACTTTGGCCTGTGTACAGGGTTGAAGAAAGCCCATCGGACAGAGTTCTACAGGAACCTCAACCACAGCATCTCCAATGACTTCAGTGAGTACAACAATAAAGCCATATGTGATTCATTTCAGTTGATAAAACTATACAACTTACAGTATACAATTCCTTCAGAAAGTATTCACACCCCTTGACTTTTCCCAGCCTGAATATAAAATTGATTCAATCTTCTTTTTTTTGTCGCTGGCCTAAACACACAATACCCCATGATTTTTGAATGACTACCTCATCTCTGTACCCACACATAAAATTATATGTAGGTCCCTCAGTTGAGCAGTGAATTTCAGACACAGATTCAAATAAAGTTTAAGAGGCTCCTCTTTAAGAGGCTCCTCAACTTTAAGAGGCTCCTCTGTCCTCCACTTGTTACCTGTATTAATGGCACCTGTTTGAACTTATCAGTATAAAAGACACCTGTCCACAACCTCAAACAGTCACACTCCAAACTCCACTATGGCCAAGACCAAAGATCTGTCAAAGGACACCAGAAACAAAATTGTAGACCTGCACCAGGCTGGGAAGACTGAATCTGCAATAGGTAAGCAGCTTGGTTTGAAGAATTCAACTGTGGGAGCAATTATAAGGAAATGGAAGACATACAAGACCACTGATAATCTCCCTCGATCTGGGGCTCCACGCAAGATCTCACCCCGTGGGGTCAAAATGATCACAAGAACGGTGAGCAAAAATCCCAGAACCACACGGGGGGACCTAGTGAATGACCTGCAGAGAGCTGGGACCAAAGTAACAAAGCCTACCATCAGTAACACACTACGCCACCAGGGACTCAAATCCTGCAGTGCCAGACGTGTCCCCCTGCTTAAGCCAGTACATGTCCAGGCCCGTCTGAAGTTTGCTAGAGAGCATTTGGATGATCTAGAAGAAGATTGGGAGAATGTCATATGGTCAGATGAAACCAAAATATAACTTTTTGGTAAAAACTCAACTCTTCGTGTTTGGAGGACAAAGAATGCTGAGTTGCATCCAAAGAACACCATACCTACTGTGAAGCATGGGGGTGGAAACATCATGCTTTGGGGCTGTTTTTCTGCAAAGGGACCAGGACTACTGATCTGTGTAAAGGAAAGAATGAGTGGGGCCATGTATCGTGAGATTTTGAGTGAAAACCTCCTTCCATCAGCAAGGGCATTGAAGATGAAATGTGGCTGGGTCTTTCAGCATGACAATGATCCCAAACACACCGCCCGGGCAACGAAGGAGTGGCTTCGTAAGAAGCATTTCAAGGTCCTGGAGTGGCCTAGCCAGTCTCCAGATCTCAACCCCATAGAAAATCTTTGGAGGGAGTTGAAAGTCCATATTGCACAGCAACAGCCCCAAAACATCACTGCTCTAGAGGAGATCTGCATGGAGGAATGGTCCAAAATACCAGCAAGTGTGTGAAAATCTTGTGAAGACTTACAGAAAACGTTTGACCTCTGTCATTGCCAACCAAGGGTATATAACAAAGTATTGAGAAACTTTTGTTATTGACCAAATACTTATTTTCCACCATAATTTGCAAATAAATTCATTAAAAATCCTACAATGTGATTTTTCTGGATTTTTTTCTCATTTTGTCTGTCATAGTTGAAGTGTACCTATGATGAAAATTACAGGCCTCTCTCATCTTTTTAAGTGGTAGAACTTGCACAACTGGTGGCTAACTAAATACTTTTTTGCCCCACTGTAGTCTGGATTCGAACCAGGTTGTCTTAGACCACTGTGCCATTTGGGAGCCCTTTGTGCATGGTGAAGTTATTAATTACACTTTGGATGGTGTATCAGTACACCCAGTCACTACAAAGTTCACATTTTCATTATGGGAAATTGTGTGTAAATGAGTGAGAAACAATCTATTTAATAAATTTAGAATTCAGGTTGTGACACATCAAAATGTGGAATAAGTCAAGGAGTATGAATCCTTTCTGAAGGCACTTATTTGTTGTACATTTTCCACCGATGTGTGTAGTTATAATTGAGTTGTGCCTGTGACAAATAATGTTTTCTTTACAGCATCTCAGTACATGAACTCCAAGAGGAAAGCAGAGACTTGGAAGAGGAACAGACGCCAGCTGGTGGGTGTCATGGAGCTCTGGCTACCTTCAATTACTACTCAGCTTACCTTAAACCTCCTCATAAACACAACAGGGATGACTGTAGTATACGGTTTCACAATGACCTCTGTTTAAAAAACAGTGTTGGTTGTGTTTATTTACTCATAGGAAAAAGTGTTCTCTCATGTGAAAGAGTATAGCAGCTCCAAAGAAAATCCATTTTGTCACGCTAGAGAGCCTGTTGTTCGGTAGAGACTGTCTCTGGATGGAGTCTCTGGATGAAGTGAGGAAGGGCAGCGTAGGAGCACAGACACAGTACAGTACACATCTGATGTGCAGGTGGTTGGAGTCCTGTCCCTGTAAGGAGATATACAGCACACTCACTGTTACGTCAGTTACATTTCCGCAGCAAGTGTATGGTATCGTTAGAGAAACGTCTGAGGTCGATTTGGTCAATTCAGGACTTTTCTGGTAATGCAAATTTAACTTGTGAGCTATAGGTTGTTTTACGGTCTGGGCTATGGAGGTTGTCCTACTGTCTGGGCTATGGAGGTTGTCCTACTGTCTGGGCTATGGAGGTTGTCCTACTGTCTGGGCTATGGAGGTTGTCCTACTGTCTGGGCTATGGAGGTTGTCCTACTGTCTGGGCTATGGAGGTTGTCCTACTGTCTGGGCTATGGAGGTTGTCCTACTGTCTGGGCTATGGAGGTTGTCCTACTGTCTGGGCTATGGAGGTTGTTTTACTGTCTGGGCTTTGGAGGTTGTTTTACTGTCTGGGCTATGGAGGTTGTTTTACTGTCTGGGCTATGGAGGTTGTCCTACTGTCTGGGCTATGGAGGTTGTCCTACTGTCTGGGCTATGGAGGTTGTCCTACTGTCTGGGCTATGGAGGTTGTCCTACTGTCTGGGCTATGGAGGTTGTTTTACTGTCTGGGCTATGGAGGTTGTTTTACTGTCTGGGCTATGGAGGTTGTCCTACTGTCTGGGCTATGGAGGTTGTTTTACTGTCTGGGCTATGGAGGTTGTTTTACTGTCTGGGCTATGGAGGTTGTCCTACTGTCTGGGCTATGGAGGTTGTCCTACTGTCTGGGCTATGGAGGTTGTCCTACTGTCTGGGCTATGGAGGTTGTCCTACTGTCTGGGCTATGGAGGTTGTCCTACTGTCTGGGCTATGGAGGTTGTCCTACTGTCTGGGCTATGGAGGTTGTCCTACTGTCTGGGCTATGGAGGTTGTCCTACTGTCTGGGCTATGGAGGTTGTCCTACTGTCTGGGCTATGGAGGTCCTACTGTCTGGGCTATGGAGGTTGTTTTACTGTCTGGGCTATGGAGGTTGTTTTACTGTCTGGGCTATGGAGGTTGTTTACTGTCTGGGCTATGGAGGTTGTCCTACTGTCTGGGCTATGGAGGTTGTCCTACTGTCTGGGCTATGGAGGTTGTCCTACTGTCTGGGCTATGGAGGTTGTTTTACTGTCTGGGCTATGGAGGTTGTCCTACTGTCTGGGCTATGGAGGTTGTCCTACTGTCTGGGCTATGGAGGTTGTCCTACTGTCTGAGCTATGGAAGTTGTTTTACTGTCTGGGCTATGGAGGTTGTCCTACTGTCTGGGCTATGGAGGTTGTTTTACTGTCTGGGCTATGGAGGTTGTCCTACTGTCTGGGCTATGGAGGTTGTCCTACTGTCTGGGCTATGGAGGTTGTCCTACTGTCTGGGCTATGGAGGTTGTCCTACTGTCTGGGCTATGGAGGTTGTCCTACTGTCTGGGCTATGGAGGTTGTCCTACTGTCTGGGCTATGGAGGTTGTCCTACTGTCTGGGCTATGGAGGTTGTCCTACTGTCTGGGCTATGGAGGTTGTCCTACTGTCTGGGCTATGGAGGTTGTCCTACTGTCTGGGCTATGGAGGTTGTCCTACTGTCTGGGCTATGGAGGTTGTCCTACTGTCTGGGCTATGGAGGTTGTCCTACTGTCTGGGCTATGGAGGTTGTCCTACTGTCTGGGCTATGGAGGTAGTCACATTTTGTGACATTTTGACGTTCTGAAGGTTTTTTCCCGACTAAGACCTCTGCAAAAACGTCAACATCTATTACAGATTTCTTGATTTATCTTAGATTAATTCTGACTATTTTGAAGCAGTGTTACTGGCTATGTTGTTGCTATGGTGTCTCAAGAGGGTCATACAGTAATATTGCAGTAAGAACCTAGTCTGCAGGCACCTTAACCCTCTCCTCTACTCATCTCCCTCTCTCCTTTCTCCCCTGTCCTCTCCCTCTCTCCTTTCTCCCCCTGTCCTCTCCCTCTCTCCTTTCCCCCTGTCCTCTCCCTCTCTCCTTTCCCCCTGTCCTCTCCCTCTCTCCTTTTCCCCCTGTCCTCTCCCTCTCTCATTTCCCCCTCTCCTCTCCCTTTCTCATTTCCCCCTCTCCCTCCCTCTCATTTCCCCCTCTCCTCTCCCTCTCTCATTTCCCCCTCTCCTCTCCCTCTCTCATTCCCCCCTCTCATTTCCCCTCTCCTCTCCCCCTCTCATTTTTCCCCCTCTCCTCTCCCTCTCTCATTTTCCCCCTCTCCTCTCCCTCTCTCATTTCCCCCTCTCCTCTCCCTCTCTCATTTCCCCCCTCTCATTTCCCCTCTCCTCTCCCTCTCTCATTTTTCCCCCCTCTCCTCTCCCTCTCTCATTTTTCCCTCCTCTCCCTCTCTCATTTTCCCCCCTCTCCTCTCCTCTCACCATTTCTCAGGCATTCTCCACTGTGGGAACTCCAGACTACATTGCCCCAGAAGTGTTCATGCAGACTGGATACAACAAGCTCTGTGATTGGTGGAGCCTGGGGGTCATCATGTATGAGATGTTGATTGGTAGGAGGGATATCTGTTGATTGGAAACACAGGCCCTAACTTAAGAGTGGCATTAGTATCTGAAACCTTTGTGTAAATCATGCATTGATGTCATTTTGACGCAAGTTATGATTGAATTAGGATTGCTGTCTAAATATCCCTCTCTCTCTCCAGGCTACCCTCCTTTCTGTTCAGAGACGCCCCAGGAAACCTATAAGAAAGTGATGAACTGGAAGGAGACTCTGGTGTTCCCTCCAGAAGTACCTATCTCAGAGAGGGCCAAGGATCTCATCCTCAGGTCAACACCAGTACTACATATCAACATGTTGAAAAATAGAGCGAGATGAATAAACATTCTGTAGCTTACTGTACAGCATGTTGCTCTTAAGAAGAATGAACATCAACTAAATGGTTACAATGTAATCTCAAGCTAGTTCTGTATCTATGGCAAGCACACTTCTATATCCCTCTGTGGTTGTTCTCAGGATCTAAACATGTCTATTTTACTGCTTAGGTTCTGCTGTGAGGGAGACCATCGGATCGGGGCGACAGGAGTGGAGGAGATCAAGAGAAACCTGTTTTTTGAGGGAGTCGATTATGACCACATCAGGTACACAGGGACTACTTACAAGGAACAGTTTATATCTAAATCAATGAGGTTTTTATACCTCAGTGGTCCAAATGTCCAGGCCTCACTACAGTTTTGCATTTGTCACCCATCACAGGGAGAGACCTGCAGCGATCCCCATTGAGATTAAAAGCATCGACGACACGTCAAACTTTGACGAGTTCCCTGAGTCAGACATCCTTTCACCCACAGGTGAGAGAAAGACAGACCGTTTCAGCAGAAACTATTTTCCTGTGTCTCAGTTGATTATTATTCTGACTCTGTGTGTGTGTGGTTGTACAGTATACCCTGTGACTATCAACTATAAAGCTCACTCCCTTTCTCCTTATCTATTTCCACTCCCTCTTTCCTCTCCCTCTTCTCTCTCCCAAGCTGCAGCAGCTCCCACCAAGTCCCCAGCAGCAGCAGCTGCAGCGGAGGCTGACTATAAGAATAAGGACTGGGTCTTTATCAACTACACCTACAAGCGCTTTGAGGGCCTGACAGCCAGGGGAGCCATCCCTTCCTACATGAAGGGAAGTAAGAGATGAACTGTGACCCAATAACTTGCGCTGCAATGGCCCCCTGAACCCCTCACCTCCCAGCAACATCCAGATGTCTTCACTTCACTGTTCTATTTCATATTACCACAAATATGAAAAAAGCAAAATATCAGTTTATTTTGACAGTTCAGTTAAACTGTGTTTATGAGGTAAGTATATTCCCTGCAGACCTCCTGAACCAGGATTCATTATACCCGGTGAATAAACGGTTGTGACCACTGTTTGACCTTTCTGCGAATGTAAAACTTGATCTTAGAAACCGGGATAGCAGCTTTGATTGAGTAGGACCCAATGTCTCAAAGCTGAAGCCTAACTCTAACCTTCCCAGCAGCACTGAACAGCCGTAGAGCCGCCCCCTTTGTGCCCCTCCAGAACCTTCTCCCTATTCCTCTCCTCAACCAGTCAGACTGTTCATAGGAAAACGTCTCTACTGTCCTCTGGGAGCTGGCAGGTTCCCAGCAGTCTGTATCACTTCCCCTGTGATGTCATCAGATCACTGCTTGCCTTCAAGGGAGGAGTTAGACGATTGCTATTTTAGGGTTCTATTTTGGGGATTTTTGTGATGTCACCAGTTAGTGAGTGAGAATTTTCAACAAAGGACAGAAAATTCCATCGTGGTCTTGCTACTCCTCTAGAAATATAAGCAAGAACCACTTCTCCTTTACTGCCTTTGTTGTGCCCAGTTATTTTTCTTCTCTAATTTTGTATAATACAGACATTTTCAATAAGGTTGATTCTAAATGCTGTTGGATTGAAATAGTATTAGTTTTCAGGGATATAACTAATGCTGGTTGTGTGTGTATGTTGAGCTGTCTGAATCTGCCTTTACCCAAAGAACTACAGGAGCTGTACAGTAGTTTAACATTTGAATCCCCCCTTCTTTAATGTCAAGTTGTTTCATTGCATGATGGAAAGATCTGGACTTTCGCTCTCACAACTTACTTACTTGATTTTTTTTACAGCCGGACTTTCTAAAGCTGGTATTTAAGGAAAGGATTCTTATTTTAGTCTTCAGTTCTTTTCCATATAGTATTTTTAACTCACAAAGGTACCACTGTTTTATGAATAACGCTGGTTATTCATGAATTTCGTGTACATTTTAGAACTTCCCTAAATATGGAATTTCAACTGTCATATATCTGAGTTTATAGCACTTTCAGGTGTGTGTGTGTGTGTGTGTGTGTGTGTGTGTGTGTGTGTGTGTAAACTTGTTCTCACTTTACTGGAGTAACTACAGGAGACTTTACTAGAGTAACTAGTAAATCATCTAATTATTATGCCATCTGGTAGTAGTACAGCTATGGAACACTAACCATTTGTTCAAAGTCTTAGAATTTTCAAGAGAATACAATGCTAAGTGCTATGTAACTTCTTATGCTTAAAGGTCATTACAAAAGGTAATTCCCATATAGTTACCCTTTAGTAATACCTTTGTAAAGTGTCCTTTCCAGATGGACGACTGAATGACGTTGAAGTGTAGTTTTCTACTCATTCTAGTTTTCACTCGAGTGCTATAAGGTGTTTTTATTGCCGGAGAAGTAAGCCCTGAGCAGCTGCTTAGAATGATAGACACACAGGCTGCGTTTACACAGGCAGCCCAATTCTGGTATTTTTTTTCACTAATTGGTCTTTTGACCAATTAGATCAGCTCTGATATTGATTTGATGTGAAAAGAATCTGATGTGATTGGTCAAAAGACCAATAAGTGAAATAAAGATACCAATTGGGTTGCCTTTGTAAACGCAGCCTTACTACTGTAGTGCTGTTTGAAAAGGTACACGTGACAAACAGGCGGTACATTACTTTCCATTATGTCTGCTGATGTGTTTAACAGATATCCATATGCAAATGACTACATGTATAAACCGCAATCATTTCTCTCTGCTGGATGACACATACAGTATACTATGCATAGATGTGAGTGTGTGTCTTATTGAATACTTCTATGAGGTTTTGAATGTTTTCAGCTCAACCACATTTCTCTGCAAAGAAAAAAGCTTTAAATGCTAAAATGATATCATCATTCAATAAAAGTTTCTTACAACTCTGTGGCATACTGTCTGTGGCTTCATGTGTATGTCTTTGTCAGGACAGCTATCCCTTATATAAGATGTCAACTTTAGGTTCTATTAGGCAAAACACAAAATCAGAAAGTTAGTTCAGTCGTCAATATATTTATTCAAATTTCCTCTGCAGCTGTGAAATTCTTGGAACAAATTCTTTGAAGAAAAACTATGTACATAACCTGAAACAATATTACTGAACGGCAACCTTCATATAAACAATTTCCATAGTATAAAATGTAATCAGCCATAAAAGGAAAGAAAACAGCACACACACACTTAATATAACACATGGGGGGGTAAAGTATTAACAAGACAACTGAACAGATACACACTAGTAGGTCTGGTTATATGCTGTAAACATCCTCCTTGTCCAAATCCGTGTTTGTATGTGTGCGTACATGTACAGATGTAGGATCTTAATTTGACCGGTATTGTTGCAGCAAAAGTATCCTGCAGCAACAGGATTTGAACATACACACTTTTCTGCCGATGTAATGTTGCTTGATCGGTGGTTAGGCTATTACCTGGACAAAATTAAGCTACATTAAAAGTACAAAACTGTTCATACAACTGTGCATTAGTGTGGATTTCCAGTGAATTTATTTTATTAAGACCAAATTAAGATCTAACATCTGTATACATGTCTGAGTTGCATGCTCCTCTGTCTCGGTATGTGTATATGGGTTTGGACTGTACAGTCATTGAGGTTTGTTTGCGTGTGTCTGTAAATGTACATATCCTGAGTGGGAGACAGGCTAACAGATGAGGGTCTTGGGTAGAAGTTGCCCCAAAACACAGATCTAGGATCAGCTCAACCTTGCCAAACCCTGACCTTAACCAATATGGGGAATAAATGATCCTATACAAGGTCAACTTCTATGCCTTCAACTGTCATTGGAGGGTGGGGATCGGTGCTGATCAGCCTATCCAGCTCGTCAACCTGTGGGTGTGGTTGCGGGTCGTGGTGTCTCTCCCAGAGAGTCGATGATGTTGGGGACACACTGGAAGTCCGTCTTGGCCCTCCTATGGTGAACATAATAAACGGCTCTCTATCCACAGGATGTGTACCAAACTCACTAAAAGTGGCAGTAATAAAGCCTCTCTTGAAAAAGCCAAAACTTGACCCAGAAAATATAAAAAACTAGCAACTCACTGCCTTCCTGAAAACAAACAATGTATACGAAATGCATCAGTCTGGTTTTAGACCCCATCATAGCACTGAGACTGCACTTGTGAAAGTGGTAAATTACCTTTTAATGGCGTCAGACTGAGGCTCTGCATCTGTCCTCGTGCTCTTAGACCTTAGTGCTGCTTTTGATACCATCGATCATCACATTCTTTTGGAGATTGGAAACCCAAATCTGACATCCCAAACCCAAATCTGAATCTGACAATTAATCTTGATGGTTGTACAGTCGTCTCAAATTAAACTATGAAGGACCTCGACGTTACTCTGGACCCTGATCTCTCTTTTGAAGAACATATCAAGACTGTTTCAAGGACAGCTTTTTTCCATCTACGTAACATTGCAAAAATCAGAAATTTTCTGTCCAAAAATTATGCAGAAATATGTATCCATGCTTTTGTCACTTCTAGATTAGACTACTGCAATGCTCTACTTTCTGGCTACCCGGATAAAGCACAAAATAACTTCAGTTAGTGCTAAATACGGCTGCTTAGAATCCTGACTAGAACCAAAACATTTGATCATATTACTCCAGTGCTAGCCTCCCTACACTGGCTTCCTGTTAAGGCAAGGGCTGATTTCAAGGTTTTACTGCTAACCTACAAAGCATTACATGGGCTTGCTCATACCTATGTTTCCAATTTGGTCCTTCCGTACATACGCTACGGTCACAAGACTCAGGCCTCCTAATTGTCTCTAGAATTTCTAAGCAAACAGCTGGAGGCAGGGCTTTCTCCTATAGAGCTCAATTTTTATGGAATTGTCTGCCTACCCATGTGAGAGACACAGATTTGGTCTCAACCTTTAAGTCTTTACTGAAGACTCATCTCTTCAGTAGGTCCTATGATTGAGTGTAGTCTGGCCCAGGAGTGTGAAGGTTAACGGAAAGGCACTGGAGCAACGAACCGCCCTTGCTGTCTCTGCCTATCCGGTTCCCCTCTCTCCACTGGGATTCTCTGCCTCTAACCCTATTACAGGGGCTGAGTCACTGGCTTACTGGTGCTCTTCCATGCCGTCCCTAGGAAGGGTGCGTCACTTGAGAGGGTTGAGTCACTGACGTGGTCTTCCTGTCTGGGTTGGCACCCCCCCTTAGGTTGTGCCGTGGCGGAGATCTTTGTGGGCTATACTCGGCCTTGTCTCAGGATGGTAAGTTGGTGGTTGAAGATATCCCTCTAGTGGTGTGGGGCTGTGCTTTGGCAACGTGCGTGGGGTTATATCCTGCCTGTTTGGCCCTGTCCGGGGGTATCATCGGATGGGGCCACAGTGTCTCCTGACCCCTCCTGTCTCAGCCTCCATTATATATGCTGCAGTAGTTTATGTGTCTGGGGGCTAGGGTCAGTCTGTTATATCTGGAGTATTTCTCCTGTCTAATTCGTTGTCCTGTGTGAATTTAAGTATGCTCTCACTAATTCTCTCTTTCTTTCTTTCTCTCTCTCTTTCGGAGGACCTGAGCCCTAGGACCATGCCTCAGGGCTACTTGGCATGATGACTCCTTGCTGTCCCCAGTCCACCTGGCTGTGCTGCTGCTCCAGTTTCAACTGTTCTGCCTGCGGCTATGGAACGCTGACCTGTTCACCAGACATGCTACCTGTCCCAGACCTGCTGTTTTCAACTCTCTAGAGACAGCAGGAGCGGTAGAGATACTCTCAACGATCGGCTATGAAAAGCCAACTGACATTTATTCCTGAGATGCTGACCTGTTGCACCCTCGACACCTACTGTGATTATTATTATTTGACCATGCTGGTCATTTATGAACATTTGAACATCTTGTTATACTCTCCACCCAGCACAGCCAGAAGAGGACTGGCCACCCCTCATAGCCTGGTTCCTCTCTAGGTGTCTTCCTGGGTTTTGGCCTTTCTAGGGAGTTTTTCCTAGCCACCGTGCTTCTACACCTGCATTGCTTGCTGTTTGGGGTTTTAGGCTGGGTTTCTGTACAGCACTTTGAGATATCAGGTGATGTAAGAAGGGATTTATAAATACATTTGATTTGATTTGACTCTTTAATTCCTTCTTCTCCCAGGACAGCTGGATGAAAGGTCGCTGCACGTATTTATAGATGACCGGGCGCCACTTCACTTTCTCCTTACAGGTGGGGTACCCTGGGATACAGCAGGACCACACACATAATGTTCAGTATCTCTGTAGGGTTTGAAGATCTGAGGGATACTGGATAGATGTAAGAAAGTGTTCCGAGTCTATGTAGCCTATAGCATTGGAACACTTGGATTGCTTTACCTGGTTGTTTCCTTAGGATAAACACCAAAGGGGAAGGGGCTAGGAGAAGCAACTAAGGGCCAAGGGGTTGATTTGGGGCATGGGAAGTGACTCACCCTAGATGCCAATGCATGTTTTTCAGTCCTCTCTCCTTCAGTCGGGCTTTGGCCATGTTTCTGTTGTCAATGTACTTGAAGAAGCAATAGAGCTTGTTGCTGTACAGAACTGGACACATTAAAGAGCAAACAGGAAATAATATCAAACAGGAAGTAATATCAAACAACGTGCTCGCTCCAAAATTAGGCTGGGTTGCTAGATCCTCAAGAATATAAAGTATAAACGTTTGATGAACAGCACTGTCCAAAATATACATTTAAATTATCCATTTTATCAGTCATTTATTATTCATTCTAATTACTCTAAGAGGGGCGTAGTACTATGGCACCTACTCTGTCACGCTCCCAATCCACTCTGTCATCATCTGTGAGAACCACAATATGACACTCCCTCTTCCCCTCTTGAGCACTGGACATCATCACAGGGACAACAAGGGTGGGTGGCAGGGTAGCCTAGTGGTTAGAGCATTGGACTAGTAACCGGAAGGTTGCAAGTTCAAACCCCCGAGCTGACAAGGTACAAATCTGTCGTTCTGCCCCTGAACAGGCAGTTAACCCACTGTTCCTAGGCCGTCATTGAAAATAAGAATTTGTTCTTAACTGACTTGCCTAGTTAAACAAAGGTAAAAAAAAAAAGCTCCCCAAGGAACACCTCAAGCTCAAGCTTAGCTCCATCATTAGACAGCTCATGCAGTAACGCACCTGGGACAGGAACAGACAGAGGTCACATTATTTTAACTATGACTTCTGATTTGTTGTCATAGTTGATAGTTCACGTACTCTTGTGGCAAAATATATATCTCAATACGGAACATTCAAGATGAAGAAGAATGAGCAATTAAAAACAGATTACCGTAGCGTTATTTAGTTGTACATGCAACGTTGCAAAACATTACTCAACGTTTCGGTCTTGAACAGAGTCCTGGTCAGATCAGGTGTGACTGTGTTACTCACTGAGGTCTTGGCACCTGAGGGTGCTGTAGTGAAAGTTAATACAGAGGTAGCTTCCCTGAGCTCAGACACTGACACCCCCTCTGGACACTTCAGGATACCCCCGTTGTAAAAGTCCCGAGAGAGAGAAAGACAAAGAGAGAAGGGGTGAAGGTACGAAACAAAGCCTCATAAAAATAAACTTATCCTTGTCTGATTTAGAGTAGGTAAGGTAAAGGAATATGTCATTTAATAATTCAGGTGTACTACACTCAGAAAAAGGGTTCCAAAAGGGTTCTTTGGCTGTTCTAATAGGAGAACCCTTTCTGGTTCCAGGTAGAACTCTTTTGGGTTTTGTAGAACCATCTGTGGAAAGGGTTCTACATGGAACCAAAAAGGGTTCTACCTGGAAGCAAAAGGGATCTTCCTGGAACCAAAAATAGTTATTCTAAGGGTTATCCTATGGGGGCAGCCGAAGGACCCTTTTTGGTTCTAGATTGCTCCTATTTTTCTAAGATTGTATTTTAAAGAGTAACTCACCAGGATGACTGAAGATGCTGGCTCCGATTCTCTCAGCGATCTCCTACTCTCCCTTTGGGTTCGGCCATGTAACGTGATCGGCAGCACCAAACACCATGAGATTTCAAATGTGTTATTTAATCATGTTCTCTTCTAAAGTCTTTGGACAATATGAAATTTGTATGCAACGTACTACTAAATGTCCTCACAACATTAATTTCTGAGTTCCGTGCTTGTTGAAAGCCTGTGTTCGTTGTACATTTACCATTCCAGTCTTTCCTTTGATAGTACAGTGTAACTTGTCAGAATCGTCACAATGCTTCCAATGTGTGTGTGAGCGAAGGTGTTAATGAGACAACTTTTCCTCTCAACCTCAGATTATTAGCCTAGACGAACCCAAATGGCCACCGGGTCAGATTTAAAAAAACATCACTCTCTTGAGATTAGAAACAAACCACTCTAAAATGTTTGCTGAGGGTTTAGGGCTTTGTGTTTCTTGTATATCTTTCCCCGGGCTAATAATAGACTGTACTATTGTATTCGACGTGGTGATGAACCACACTTGAGTGATTAGTAACCTTGCCTGAGACCTGAAGATTTAGCTCAGTGGGCTAGCCCAGTCTGTTACACTATAATAAAAGAGTATGATTGCTGCTGAGGGGTCTGGCCTGGTGGGGTCTGGCCCGGCATGGTGTCAGGGTGATCTGTAAACAGGGTGGGGTCTGGCCCGGCATGGTGTCAGGTTGGTCTGTAAACAGGGTGGGGTCTGGCCCGGCATGGTGTCAGGGTGATCTGTAAACAGGGTAGGGTCTGGCCCGAAATGGTGTCAGGGTGGTCTGTAAAAGGGTGGGGTCTGGGGTGGTGTCAGGGTGGTCTGTTACAGGGTGGGGTCTGGCCCGGCATGGTGTCAGGTTGGTCTGTAAACAGGGTGGGGTCTGGCCCGGCATGGTGTCAGGGTGATCTGTTACAGGGTGGGGTCTGGCCCGGCATGGTGTCAGGGTGGTCTGTTACAGGGTGGGGTCTGGCCCGGCATGGTGTCAGGGTGGTCTATAAACAGGGTGGGATCTGGCCCGGCATGGTGTCAGGGTGGTCTGTGAACAAGGGGTCACCCTCCCATGGGGGAGGTTTTTCTCACCCCTCCCCTCATGTTGGAACTCTGACATCTCAATGTCTGGAGGAAGAACAAGCGCAATCACAGTTCATCTCATGGGTTCATACATTACATGAACAGAAGTATGTGGACACCTGCTCGTCAAACATCTCATTCCTAATCATGGGCATGAATATGGAGTCCCCCCTTTGCTGCTATAACAGCCTCCACTCTTCTGGGAAGGCTTTCCATTAGATGTTGGAACATTGCTGCGGGGACTTGCTTCCATTCAGCCACAAGAAGATTAGTGAGGTTGGGCACTGATGTTGGGCGATTAGGCCTGGCTTGCAGTCGGCGTTCCAATTCATCCCAAAGCTTTTCAATGGGGTTGAGGTCAGGGCTCTGTGCAGGCCAGTCAAGTTCTTCAACACTGATCTCGACAAACCATTTCTGTATGGACCTCTCTTTGTGCGCGGGGGCATTGTCATGCTGAAACTGTAAAGGGCTGTTGTCAGTAGTTACTGTCTTGTCTCATCGCTACAACTCCCGTACGGGCTCGGGAGAGACAAAGGTCGAGAGCCATGCGTCCTCCGAAACACAACTCAGCTAAGCCGCACTGCTTCTTACCCAGAAGCGAGCCGCACCAATGGGTCGGAGGAAACACCGTACACCTAGCGACCTGTATTAGTTACATGATTCGTAGGACTATTTTTTTATATTACATATAAAAAGCAGTGAAGGATTTGTAACAATGGTCTATAATGTTGTGCACAGCATTCCACAGTACAGGTGGAAGACAGACAGGCAGGTTCTATGTAGCACAATGATAACAAATTGTTTGATGGGATTCAAATGATAACACTTTCAGTAGAGCTGATAATATCGAACGGTGCAATGTAACAGAACTGGTAGACTAAGATGCAGTATATCTGGTTGGGGTTCTGTTGAACAACGGCAGTGACTGTCGTATTTATTTTAGTTTGCGTCCAGGATGTCGACGCTTTATCTGGCCATCCCTGCTGACTTGAGATAGCAACTTGACGTTGTAGCTTGGTCTCATAGACTACACGTAACATAGTACATGTCAATCCGGGACACACAAATTAGTATGATATGTTACGTTGGTATGGTTGCATAAATCAGAACGATGATGATGGACATCCACAAATTAACACGTGTCATAACAAATGTAACATAGAACCGGATTTACGTAAAGAATAATACGAAATGCTCCGAGACCAGGTTAAAGAGCTACGAATTACGCTGCTCTATGTCACAGCCAGCGGTGATTGGGAGTCCCATAGGGCGGCGCACAATTGGCCCAGCGTCGTCCTGGTTTGACTGGGGTAGTCCGTCATTGTAAATAAGAATTTGTTCTTAACTGACTTGCCTAGTTAAATAAATTAATAAAATGTTAAATGTCTGGAGCTTAAGTGGCCGCATCACCGTCTGCATACGTAATAACCGAAATACAGAGCGTTATTATAAAATACCTTATAAACATTCAGACAGTTGCAGATATATTATATTACCAAAACATAAACTAATCTCGGCGGAGAAGAGACAATGACTAACCACCAGACTCACAAGAATGTCTAGTGTTGACCACTGTTCTCTATACCCGGTCTGTCACAACCAGAACTATGGACCCGCCTTGCTCAGGAACACGTCAACAGATTTTTCACCTTGCCTTCCAGCGACCGTTCGGTTAAGGCCCAACGGTCTAGTCTAAACCCTAGGCTACCTCCCGCTCATGAGACCCAACCATAAAAATCTCCAATTATTTGACTGGGAAAATGTAAGAATTCTCACTTTATAAAATATTTTTTATTGTGATCATATAGTTTAAACTTTAGAGAAACAATATTGAAACAGATCTCAGAAACAGAGAGAAAGCAATAAAATGTCTCAAATAACGTTATCAAAATGACCATGACAAAATGTCTGTTAAAAAGTTAATGGCAGTAGTACATACTCTAGATGAATGTAAAACACCTCATTGAACAACTGATTTTATTATTCAAAACCTTTTGGGATTCACGTTTTTACTTTGCCTTCTATTTGGCCTTCGTCACATTACAGCTATTTTATTTAGCCTTTATTAAACCAAATAACAGTGACATGCCACTGTCTCTCAAAATACAACATAATCTCTTTTAGACTGAAAAAATAATGAAGAATCAAAAAGGAAATTTTCACAAAAAGAGGCTGTTTCAACCAAAAGGCTTACATCAAAAAGAAAATGAACGATATTGTTGAAAATAGAATAATAGACAAAATGGCATCATCAGACCTTTCACCCCTGGTATTCTACACCATAAGTTGTCCATATCTGACCCTTACACACAGCTTTCTAGTCACAAATATACGATTCCAACCACTGTACCTCAACTTACCATTCATCTTCATCTTTAACCACATCCTCTTATCTACACTTTGTTGCATTCTACTGTAGCATGGCCAGCTAGTGGCTACCCTACACCAGAAATATTTCCCCTTATGTTACACCACAGCGTCATCCATCCTGTCTATACTAGAGATGATGTACATGTTTCAGATATAGGATATTTAAAGTGAAAGAAATATCTAGGTATTATGAAGATATGTTGATGTGTGGAGACCTGGGCAGAATCTGTGTATCATGAACATGCACGTTAGCTTTCTCCATATAGCCTACAGAGATTGTCCTTATATGGACAGTGTAGACATGATCCAGCCCAGAAACATCGTGGTCCAGCCATGTCTTGCCTTGTCATCATGATAGAACTCAGAGAATGCCCCCTGACAAGTAACACCCTTCTCTTCCTCCATCAGCCAGTCACTGGCACAACCATGTTCAACACCTATGCAGCTATCGGTGGATCAGTGATTACTTCAAGGATGGGAGGGAACAGGGAAGGACACTAGTTTTCAAACAGGGCCAAACTTTAATGCCAGCAAAAATTCCTCAAGTTGAGACTCAAGAACATGTTAGTCGGGACAACGTGATGTTCGCCTGAAGTCAACATAAGTCCGAACAGTAGTCTGTACTGTGAACAAAATAAACATGGTAAAGAAAGTCTGCTCTCTAGCAGGAAGAATATTTCCTCTTTAAATGAACCAAGAGAGAAATCATCCAGTCTGAATGACACCACAACAATGAAGTCACAGGTGCCATAAAGCCTGCTTAACCAATCAGATGATATTACTCGCTATAAAGGCACCAAAAAAGGACTGTTCTATTTGTAGAATGTGACATTTAATGACTCAGCACGTGAAGTCACTCCATGACATGCTGCTTTGCGGGACGGGCCTATTGGCCTTAACAAGATCGATGACATGCTGCATTGCAGGACAGGCCTATTGGCCTAAACATGATCGGTGGGTTTTGTTAATTTGTTGGCCTTTCTCTGTGATCTGCGAGGGGGCCTGATTGGAGGTGTGGTGACCCTCCCTCTACGACCATTCATAAGGTCAGTGGCGGAACTCTCCATCTCCACCGGGTCAAAGTTCAAAGCTTCGGCCATTTCCTGCTTCGTCACCGACACAAAACAAGAGTCCCTGGCCAAGCTCTCCAACCCCCCATTTATCAGGACCTGGTAGAGGTGAAAGACATGAGAAGAGATAGAGGACAGAGAGGGGATGACTAAGTACCTAACGTCAATGTCATTGATAAAATATGTATTTATGGAATAATGGAATATATTATACGCCTGGTCTCTCCAGTCACCTCCTTTATGAGTGTGTCGAAGGTGCTGTCTGGGGTCTGGGTCTGGGCCTGCTGGGGGCTAGGGGTCTCTCTGGGAGTCTCATGGTCCTGGCTGGGTCCAGGTACTGTCTGCAGCTGCCAGTCTGTGGTGTCTCGGGGAATTCTGCTGGTTGAGATGGTATAGACCTGCACCCTGTCATCTGTCTCATAGGGAAAACTACAGAAGGACAAATAGTCAGTCAGATTGTTATAACTGCTTTATTACTGTGTAATTTGACCTCTCAAGTAAGGAAAACAAAAACACAAATGTTAGCAAGCACACGCAAACTCACCTCTCCCCGGCATTGCTGTTGACATTGTTGTTGTTGGTTTTGTTAGGCATTGTGGGGAAGAATTCCTCGTTTGCATGGTAGGCAGGTGAGCTGGTCGCCTCCCCCTCATCTGACTTGCTCATTTGCAGGGGCCGCTGGCTGGTCACCTACACAGAGACACAGACGGCTGAGTTACCGCCACGGGGACAGGAGATTTTCCTGACTATGTGATGTGAAAAAACTCCAGGTCCATACAGTACTATGTGAAGCACTTTGAGTCTGAAGAAGGTTACATACTAGAGGTGATGGCACTGAAATGATTGAAATGATTACCTGTGTAGCGTTAGGGTTATGGGTTCCTTCCTCCATGGTGAAGGAATCAACATGGTTCCCAAACAGACCGCCCGCCCGCTGACCACAGGAACACACAGAAAGGTACAACATTCAGAGACAGGAGTTTTATTCTGTCTTCTCACTCTGAACTTGTCCTCCCTCCTCTCGTTCCGAAGCCTCCCTGTCTCCCTGTCTCCCCTTCCCCCATATTCCCTCTCTCTCTCCTCTCACCCTGAAGATGCCTTCCTCCGCTGCATCCTCCATGGCTCTGTCCATCTCCTCCTCGTTCATCAGGTCTCCCGAGATGGCTCTCTGCAACTCTGGAGCCACCTCCTCCTCAATGCTCCTCAGACCCGCCTGGGGTGGAGGGAGAGACAGAGGGGAAAGGAGGGGTTAGAGAAAGAATGAGATTGTGATGAAAATGAAGAATTGTTAGATCGTGTACAGGATTATAACATGAAACATCAGTAACATCACTAGAAGAGTTGCCAATCACATTTAATGGCTTATTGCCCTACAGGTTTCCCATTATGAGGTTGGTGTGGGCTCACCTGTATCTCGTTGGAGGCGTTCTTCTTGGTGGGGCGGAAGCCATAATACTCTTCCTGTCTCTTCTTTAACTTCCTGAAGTAGTCCTGGATCAGGAAGGTGGCATAGAACTTCCCCACGGTTACCTCATCATCTGACACACACACATCAAACATGCCAGCAAATTAGAATGGGCAGCTTGTTTTGGGACCATAAAGTTGAGGATTACAATAGAATGTTTTAACTCACCTCCGATTGGTGGGATGACCTGGTCCAGCAGCTTCATACTGGTGCGTTTCCAGATCTTCTTGATGATGGCCCTCAACTCCTCATTGGCCTGCTCAAAGTTACCTGACCAATGAGATAATGACAGTAAGGTGGGAATATAGATGCTTAACGTTCAATTGGCCCAAATACCAGTAAAAATACAGTACTCTGCAATTGACTGACACACACACACCTTCGGTCTTAATCTTCAATGCGGTCCTGACCAGCGAGAACAGCGTAGCATTAAAGGTGACCGTTCCATCACTGTTGAGTGGCATGTTCATGGACACCAGTCTCTGCAGTCAGAATAAATAAAGATATCATTCAAAAATATGTTTGCTGCATGAATAGACAAGTCAGATGAACACACAAAATAAATAAACAGATCCCTTCCTTTTAGTTTCTCACCTTGCAGGCCACTCTATGGGGACAGAACTTTCCAAAGCCCAGAGGAGGCTGGATCCTACGCAGCAGAGTCACCACGTCCAGGTGCTTAATACGACCCCTGCAGGACAGAACGGGAAACAACAGCTGACAGCAGTAATACATTGAGAGGATAAAAAACGAATTGAAAAGACTGATCATATATTCTTATAGGGGGTTATAAAAAAGAAACAGAAAAACAGACGTACGTGGCCTCTGGGTCGTACTCTGCCCAGATCTTCTTAAACTCATCCAGGTGATGAGGACCCAGGATGGACCAATCACGGGTCAGGTAGTCAAAGTTGTCCATGATGACCGCCACAAACAGGTTGATGATCTGTGGAGGACAACAGAATCATATGCATGTGTGTGACTGTGTGTGACTGTGTGTGTGCGCGCATGCAAATGTGTGTGTGTGTATATGTGTGTATGCATGTATGTTTGTTAATGTATGTGTGTATGCACATTTGTGCATCATTTACCAGGAAGGCACAGAGCATGTAGAAGCTCATGAAGTAGATGATGGCGAAGCTGGCTCCACAGGTCATCTCCTCTCCAGGCAGATAGTCTGACTTAGGGTCACACCTCTTCCCATACAGACATGCCAACATCACTTCCTGCCACGCCTCACCTGTCGCACACCTGGAGAGAGAGAGAAAGAGGGATAGAGAGAGGGAGGAAGTGGGAGAGAGGGGAGTGGGGCAGAGAGAGAGATTACAACTTGTTTTCAATGTAATCACTGAGTGTAAGGGTCTCTTGCTATACAAGTCTGCTGTGTAAAGGGACCGCAAAGTCAATGGAAGATAATGGAAACTGACTGAGCGACTGATAAATCAGATCACCCACCTGAAGAGCAGCAGCACAGCATGGGGGAATGTCTGGAAGTTGTTGTTCCTGTTGATGTGTGTCCCATCTATCAGCGCTATCTTACCAAATATCTACAGGAGACATACACACAACTCATCAGAGAGTGCTGTGTGTGTATGTTTGTGTGTGTGTTTGTGTGTGTGTGTGCAGTACCTGCATCCCAACAACAGCGTAGATGAAGAATAGCATGAGGATGAGCAGGGCGACGTAGGGCAGAGCCTGCAACACAGCAACCAATCACGTCGTCAGACTCACGCACACTGACCAATCAAAACCTGGGAATTTTGAACAACAACATTTTCATGTATCTCACAGAATGAAAGGCACAGAATTGGAATGAACTTTGACCTGGAAGGACTTGATGAAGGTCCACAGAAGATTCCGGATCCCCTCAGAACGGTTCAGCAGTTTAACCAGACGCATCACACGGAACAGTCTAAAGAAGGTGATAGACACACGGGCATTTTCCGAAGCCGCTATGGCTTGCATTGGGTTCACCTCCTGAAAACACAAATTAAATAAACAGTCACTGAAAATGCTGCTAGTCTTGGCTTCAGCTCTAACTAAAATTGAAGATGTTGTTACTCTAATTATCACAGTTTTAGTTCAATAGGGGCAACATGCCAGCAAAACCCAGCAGTCTGTAAGGACACAGGTCTCACCTCTCACAGGGTATCTGAGCAGTCATGTACTGGAGGAGTCTGGTTAGTGTCAGAAGGAGCCAAGCAATGGGTGCATTTTCTTCAGATAATTATAGAACCATTTCATGTTGAAGTGGTTCCTAAGATTGTAAAAACACCTTAATTGTCAGCATGCTGTAAATACAGACATTTAACTTCTTTGGGATAGGGGGCAGCATTTTCACTTTTGGATGAATAGCATGCTCAGAGTGAACTACCTCCTACTCAGTCCCAGATGCTAATATATGCATATTAGTATTGGGCAGAAAACACTCTGAAGTTTCTAAAACTGTTTGAATGATGTCTGTGAGTATAACAGAACTCATATGGCAGGCAAAAACCTGAGAAGAAATCCAAACAGGAAGTGGGAAGTCTGAGTTTTGTCGTTTTTGAACTCAGCCCTATCAAATACACAGTGGGATATGGGTCAAGATGCACTTCCTAAGACTTCCACTAGATGTCAACCATCTTTAGAAACTTGAATGAGGCTTCTACTGTGAAGTGGGACCGGATGAGAGCTCTTTGAGTCAGTGGTCTGGCAGAGTGTCACAGCCTCATGACGCGCGGTCACGAGAGAGTTAGCTCTCGTTCCATGGCTTTTCTACAGACAATGGAATTCTCTGGTTGGAACATTATTGAACTTTTATGATAAAAACATCCTAAAGATTGATTCTATACTTAGTTTGACAAGTTTCTTCAACCTGTAATATAACTTTTTGAATGTTTCGTCCGACTGGACCAGATTGTGCTTTTGGATTTGTTTACCAAACGCCCAAACAAAAGAAGCTATTGGACATAAATGGACATAAATGATGGACATTATTGAACAAAACAAGCATTCTGATGAAGATCATCAAAGGTAAGTGAATATTTATAATGCTTTTTATGAATAATGTTGACTACCCAACATGGCGGATATTTCTCTGGCTGGTTTGGCCTCTGAGCGCCGTTCTCAGATTATGCTTTTTCCGTAAAGTTTTTGTGAAATCTGACACAGCAGTTGCATTAAGGAGAAGTGTATCTAATGTCCCATGCATAAGACTAGAATTTTCATCAACATTTATAATGAGTATTTCTGTGAATTCATGTGGCTCTCAGCACAATTACCGCATGTTTTACAACTACTGAACGTAACGTGCCAATGTTAAATTAGATATTTTTTATAAATATGCACTTTATTGAACAAAACACACATGTATTGTGTAACATGAAGTCCTATGAGTGTCATCTGATGAAGATCATCAAAGGTTAGTGATTAATTTGATCTCTATTTGTGCTGTTTGTGACTCCTCTCTTTGGCTGGAAAGATGGCAGGGTTTTTCTGTGGCTTGGTGGTGACCTAACATAATCATTTGTGGAGCTTTCGCTGTAAAGCATTTTTGAAATAAGACACTGTGGCTGGATTAACGAGAATTGTATCTTTAAAATGGTGCCCAATACTTGTATGTTTGAGAAATTTGATTCATGAGATTTCTGTTGATTTGTATTTGGCGTCCTGCAATTTCATTGGCTGTTGGCGAGGGGTTCCGCTAGCGGAACGGGTTTAAGGAAAACATGGATGATCAGGCAAAGAACTTGCAACGCTCACGCAATGTTTCCTCCTATGTTTTATACATGTTCATGCAATGTCTCGTAGAATTAGTATACCATGCTCATACAATGTCTTGTAGAATTAGTATACCATGCTCATACAATGTCTTGTAGAATTAGTATACCATGCTCATGCAATGTCTCGTAGAATTAGTATACCATGCTCATGCAATGTCTCGTAGAATTAGTATACCATGCTCATGCAATGTCTCGTAGAATTAGTATACCATGCTCATGCAATGTCTCGTAGAATTAGTATACCATGCTCATGCAATGTCTCGTAGAATTAGTATACCATGCTCATACAATGTCTCATAGAATTAGTATACCATGCTCATACAATGTCTCGTAGAATTAGTATACCATGCTCATACAATGTCTCGTAGAATTAGTATACCATGCTCATGCAATGTCTCATAGAATTAGTATACCATGCTCATGCAATGTCTCATAGAATTAGTATACCATGCTCATGCAATGCCTCATAGAATTAGTATACCATGCTCATGCAATGCCTCATAGAATTAGTATACCATGCTCATGCAATGCCTCGTAGAATTAGTATACCATGCTCATGCAATGTTTCATATGATTTCATGCAATGTTCTTGCAGTGTCTACAGGCGAATAATTACAGCGCAGCCGTGGAGACAGTATAGTCCTCCAGAGGAGGCCAGGGCTGCCTGTGAGGGGGAAAGACAGAGACACACCATGTGAAGTCAGACAGGACGCAACATCATCAGACACAGGTGGTGGAACAGGAAGTGGCGAAGGGAGCGGAGTCAGCCATGGAGGTATGCATGGAGCAAAGTTGGAAGAGAAAATGTAGGATGAAAGACTGCAGTATGGAGGGAGAGGGAGGGAGGGAGAGAAGGCATGTGAGCACAAAAACAACCAAGGACAACGTTGTAATAAATGACTGGATGACGGCTGAGGGGTGAAGAGGTGAAAATGGTTGATGGGGTCTCTGAAGGTTTACTGTAGTGGCAACTTGAGCTCTCTTTTCATTTAAAAAAATGACCTTTACTTTTCTGAAGCAAGATAGTGTGAAACGCTGCTTTAAATCTAGAACCTGATGCCAAACCTGTTGGCTCAGTCCCTTGTACAGGAATCACAGTAAAAACTACAGAAGGATGTCACTTTCTTACTTACTAGCAGGAGTGCTGGAGATCACTGAACATATGGTGGTGGGAGGTGAAACAAGAAGACAGTGGTTGTTTTCTGCCCTTAACAACTGATTTGGAATAAGCCATCTCTTAAATAAAGGTAAACTAAAAATACAAAACAAAAAAAATCCCTGTTTTAAACAGTGACACCAATGAGGGAAATGACCAGGTCTGGGACCAGGTGTTATGTTAGGGGCATAAAGTAACCAAGCAGACAGGTTGTGGGTTGGCTTTCAAGGCGTGGAAGGTGGGTGAGGCAAGCTGCAGCCAGGTGCTGCAGGGCTTCGGGGGGCAACACAGTGACTAGGGTCGAGTTTTTGAGACTAGTATTCGGGGGGGTGAGGGTGCAGCCGTGGCTGGTGTGAGGGTCACCGCAATGACGAATACTGACCACATCCTCAGTGCTATATTGTTGGGGCCAAGTGCTGACAGGGGAGCCTGGCCTGTATGTCTCTAAGTGGATGGATGGATGGGTGGGTAGGTGGGTGGGTGGGGTGTCAGACAGGGGTGTAAACACAGTCCAGACAATTAGATGACAGGACAGAGCTTTTATTGTGAAATGTCTGTAGCTGTTCCCCAACCTGACTATCTGCTTCTTATAAACAATAACCGAAACCAATGGGAGAAAAAATGAAAATGCGAGGACAAAAATATCCAGTGGGTCTGCCTGAACTGTTATATAAACCTTTTAGGAACAGTGGGAACTGTGTATTATAGTACATATCATGGACAATACCTACATATTTCTGGTGAACATTACGTAATGACAATACTCACATCGACCTCACTCAGGATGACGTCAACAACGCTGCCGATGACGATGACAAAGTCAAAGACGTTCCATGGGTCCCCAAAGTAACCCTAGGGAGGGAGAGGGAAGGGCATCTGTCAGAAGTGTGTGTATAAAAGGTTTCTTCATGTATCAAATCAAATCAAATCAAATCAAATCAAATCAAATCAAATTTTATTTGTCACATACACATGGTTAGCAGATGTTAATGCGAGTGTAGCGAAATGCTTGTGCTTCTAGTTCCGACAATGCAGTAATAACGAACAAGTAATCTAACTAACAATTCCAAAAAACTACTGTCTTATACACAGTGTAAGGGGATAAAGAATATGTACATAAGGATATATGAATGAGTGATGGTACAGAGCAGCATAGGCAAGATACAGTAGATGATATTGAGTACAGTATATACATATGAGATGAGTATGTAAACCAAGTGGCATAGTTAAAGTGGCTAGTGATACATGTATTACATAAGGATGCAGTCGATGATATAGAGTACAGTATCTACGTATGCATATGAGATGAATAATGTAGGGTAAGTAACATTATATAAGGTAGCATTGTTTAAAGTGGCTAGTGATATATTTACATAATTTCCCATCAATTCCCATTATTAAAGTGGCTGGAGTAGAGTCAGTGTCATTGACAGTGTGTTGGCAGTAGCCACACAATGTTAGTGGTGGCTGTTTAACAGTCTGATGGCCTTGAGATAGAAGCTGTTTTTCAGTCTCTCGGTCCCAGCGTTGATGCACCTGTACTGACCTCGCCTTCTGGATGACAGCGGGGTGAACAGGCAGTGGCTCGGGTGGTTGATGTCCTTGATGATCTTTATGGCCTTCCTGTAGCATCGGGTGGTGTAGGTGTCCTGGAGGGCAGGTAGTTTGCCCCGGTGATGCGTTGTGCAGACCTCACTACCCTCTGGAGAGCCTTACGGTTGAGGGCGGTGCAGTTGCCATACCAGGCGGTGATACAGCCCGCCAGGATGCTCTCGATTGTGCATCTGTAGAAGTTTGTGAGTGCTTTTGGTGACAAGCCAAATTTCTTCAGCCTCCTGAGGTTGAAGAGGCGCTGCTGCGCCTTCCTCACGATGCTGTCTGTGTGAGTGGACCAATTCAGTTTGTCTGTGATGTGTATGCCGAGGAACTTAAAACTTGCTACCCTCTCCACTACTGTTCCATCGATGTGGATGGGGGTGTTCCCTCTGCTGTTTCCTGAAGTCCACAATCATCTCCTTAGTTTTGTTGACGTTGAGTGTGAGGTTATTTTCCTGACACCACACTCCGAGGGCCCTCACCTCCTCCCTGTAGGCCGTCTCGTCGTTGTTGGTAATCAAGCCTACCACTGTTGTGTCGTCCGCAAACTTGATGATTGAGTTGGAGGCGTGCGTGGCCACGCAGTCGTGGGTGAACAGGGAGTACAGGAGAGGGCTCAGAACGCACCCTTGTGGGGCCCCAGTGTTGAGGATCAGCGGGGAGGAGATGTTGTTGCCTACCCTCACCACCTGGGGGCGGACCGTCAGGAAGTCCAGTACCCAGTTGCACAGGGCGGGGTCGAGACCCAGGGTCTCGAGCTTGATGATGAGCTTGGAGGGTACTATGGTGTTAAATGCCGAGCTGTAGTCGATGAACAGCATTCTCACATAGGTATTCCTCTTGTCCAGATGGGTTAGGGCAGTGTGCAGTGTGGTTGAGATTGCATCGTCTGTGGACCTATTTGGGCGGTAAGCAAATTGGAGTGAGTCTAGGGTGTCAGGTAGGGTGGAGGTGATATGGTCCTTGACTAGTCTCTCAAAGCACTTCATGATGACGGATGTGAGTGCTACGGGGCGGTAGTCGTTTAGCTCAGTTACCTTAGCTTTCTTGGGAACAGGAACAATGGTGGCCCTCTTGAAGCATGTGGGAACAGCAGACTGGTATAGGGATTGATTGAATATGTCCGTAAACACACCGGCCAGCTGGTCTGCGCATGCTCTGAGGGCGCGGCTGGGGATGCCGTCTGGGCCTGCAGTCTTGCGAGGGTTAACACGTTTAAATGTCTTACTCACTTCGGCTGCAGTGAAGGAGAGACCGCATGTTTTCGTTGCAGGCCGTGTCAGTGGCACTGTATTGTCCTCAAAGCGGGCAAAAAGTTATTTAGTCTGCCTGGGAGCAAGACATCCTGGTCCGTGACTGGGCTGGGTTTCTTCCTGTAGTCTGTGATTGACTGTAGACCCTGCCACATGCCTCTTGTGTCTGAGCCGTTGAATTGAGATTCTACTTTGTGTCTGTACTGGCGCTTAGCTTGTTTGATAGCCTTGCGGAGGGAATAGCTGCACTGTTTGTATTCAGTCATGTTACCAGACACCTTGCCCTGATTAAAAGCAGTGGTTCGCGCCTTCAGTTTCACACGAATGCTGCCATCAATCCACGGTTTCTGGTTAGGGAATGTTTTAATCGTTGCTATGGGAACGACATCTTCAACGCACGTTCTAATGAACTCGCACACCGAATCAGCGTATTCGTCAATGTTGTTGTCTGACGCAATACGAAACATCTCCCAGTCCACGTGATGGAAGCAGTCTTGGAGTGTGGAGTCAGCTTGTTCAGACCAGCGTTGGACAGACCTCAGCGTGGGAGCTTCTTGTTTTAGTTTCTGTCTGTAGGCAGGGATCAACAAAATGGAGTCGTGGTCAGCTTTTCCGAAAGGGGGCGGGGCAGGGCCTTATATGCGTCGCGGAAGTTAGAGTAACAATGATCCAGGGTCTTTCCACCCCTGGTTGCGCAATCGATATGCTGATAAAATTTAGGGAGTCTTGTTTTCAGATTAGCCTTGTTAAAATCCCCAGCTGCAATGAATGCAGCCTCCGGATAAATCGTTTCCAGTTTGCAGAGAGTTAAATAAAGTTCGTTCAGAGCCATCGATGTGTCTGCTTGGGGGATATATACGGCTGTGATTATAATCGAAGAGAATTCTCTTGGTAGATAATGCGGTCTACATTTGATTTGAGGAATTCTAAATCAGGTGAACAGAAGGATTTGAGTTCCTGTATGTTTCTTTCATCACACCATGTCACGTTGGTCATAAGGCATACGCCCCCGCCCCTTTTCTTGCCAGAAAGATGTTTGTTTCTGTCGGCGCGATGCGTGGAGAAACCCGCTGGCTGCACCGCTTCGGATAGCGTCTCTCCAGTTAGCCATGTTTCCGTGAAGCAGAGAACGTTACAGTCTCTGATGTCCCTCTGGAATGCTACCCTTGCTCGGATTTCATCAACCTTGTTGTCAAGAGACTGGACATTGGCAAGAAGAATGCTAGGGAGTGGTGCACGGTGTGCCCGTCTCCGGAGTCTGACCAGAAGACCGCTTCGTTTCCCTCTTTTTCTGAGTCGTTTTTTTGGGTCGCTGCATGTAATCCGCTCCGTTGCACTGGTTGTAAGGCAGAACACAGGATCCGCATTGCGAAAAACATATTCTTGGTCGTACTGATGGTGAGTTGACGCTGATCTTATATTCAGTAGTTCTTCTCGGCTGTATGTAATGAAACCTAAGATGACCTGGGGTACTAGTGTAAGAAATAACACGTAAAAAAGCAAAAAACTGCATAGTTTCCTAGGAACGCGAAGCGAGGCGGCCATCTCTGTCGGCGCCGGAAGTACAATCTACACACTCCAGCTCTGAACTTTGACAAGAGGGTTGTGCACAATGAAGAGGTATGAAGTAACTGTTCTACATAACCACAGTCCTATTATTCTGGAATCATTCTGATCTTACGTTGAGTTGCACTGCATCTTGGGTAATGTAGTGCATACAGGACATCCCTATGGACAACTGACCTTAGCTTTGTAGGCCATGAGTTTGAGGACCATCTCCACAGTGAAGAGCACAGTGAAGATCACGTTCAGCATGTCAGACAGGTCGGTCACATGGGTTGACTGGTTACAGTGCTGGGAGAGAAGAAGGAAAAGACAAATGGAAGATATTGATTTTATTTGACATTTTCCAAAAAAATGTCACCTTTATTTAACTAGGCAAGTCAGTTAAAGAACAAATTCTTATTTTCAATGACGGCCTAGGAACAGTGGGTTAACTGCCTGTTCAGGGGCAGAACGACAGATTTGTACTTTGTCAGCTTGGGGATTTGAACTTGCAACCTTTTGGTTACTAGTCCAACGCTCTAACCACTAGGCTACCCTGCCTCCTCCTCAATGATGAAATCTCTTGAGATGCTCATCTCATTTCAAGTGTCCAAATAAAAAATAAACGTAAAAAACTCCTTGATATGAAGAAGGGATGCTTCTAGTAGGAACCTCTGGCAGGAGCATTACATTGATGTGATGCTGGAGAAGTACTTTTAAACTTTCACGTTTTCTATTTGAAATGCTAATGTTTGTCAAAGATACTCATCACCCCAACGCAGTTCCCTGAACCACCTCCAATAGCGTTACCTGCATCCCCAGACACATGGTGTTCAGCATGATGAGCAGGAACATTAGGTACTCAAAGTAGCAGGAGGTGACGATGTACCACACGTTGTACTGATACTGGTTCTTAGGAATGTAGCAGCGCAGCGGCCGGGCTTTCAGGGCGTACTCAACACACGCCCGCTGTCAGATGGAGGACAGCACACACAGGAGTTACACACTGCTGTTGGAAAGAGGGTGTTAAAACAACTAACAAAAAGGACACACACAAAACATACACACACACACACACACACACACACACACACACACCTGGTTCTTGTCCAGCTCACAGTTCTTGTACTCCTGCTCTCCTTGCTCCTGAAATGTAACGATGACGAAGCCGACGAAGATGTTCATCATGAAGAAGGCGATGAGGATGAGGTAGATGATGAAGAAGATGGAGATGGCAACGCGGTTGTTGTAGATGGGACCAACATCCTCCATGTTAGAGTCTATGGCCTTGTACAGCAGTCTGCACACATACACACAAAGGCATGTTAGCAAGTGTGAAATACATACACCTTCATGTGTTCCATAGTACTGTATTAGGCATGCCATGATGTACAGTATACAAACTCCCAGGCTTGTATGTGAGGCTCACTTTGGCCAGCCCTCAAAGGTGGAGACAGTGAAGAGAGCCAGCATGCCCTCAAGGATGTTGTCAAAGTTGAGCTCTGAGTTGATCCACTCTCTCTTATGGATCGTCATTGGATGGATGGCACCTTCCTGGTACCTAATATAGTTACCCCTGCGAAGAGGGGAAAGAGTGAGAGAGAGAAAGAGAGAGATTAATCAGTGAAAGAGAGGGCATGGGAGAGGTGAGAGTGTGGCAGAGAGAAAGAAAACAGAACAAATGTAATATACCGTCATGTAATGTCCCATTCTGTACTGTCATGTAATGTCCTGTTCTGTACTGTCATGTAATGTCCCATTCTGTACTGTCATGTAATGCCCCATTCTGTACTGTCATGTAATGTCCCATTCTGTACTGTCATGTAATGTCCCATTCTGTACTGTCATGTAATGTCCCATTCTGTACTGTCATGTAATGTCCCATTCTGTACTGTCATGTAATGTCCATTCTGTACTGTCATGTAATGTCCCATTCTGTACTGTCATGTAATGTCCCATTCTGTACTGTCATGTAATGTCCCATTCTGTACTGTCATGTAATGTCCCATTCTGTACTGTCATGTAATGTCCCATTCTGTACTGTCATGTAATGTCCATTCTGTACTGTCATGTAATGTCCCATTCTGTACTGTCATGTAATGTCCTGTTCTGTACTGTCATGTAATGTCCCATTCTGTACTGTCATGTAATGTCCTGTTCTGTACTGTCATGTAATGTCCCATTCTGTACTGTCATGTAATGTCCCATTCTGTACTGTCATGTAATGTCCTGTTCTGTACTGTCATGTAATGTCCTGTTCTGTACTGTCATGTAATGTCCCATTCTGTACTGTCATGTAATGTCCCATTCTGTACTGTCATGTAATGTCCCATTCTGTACTGTCATGTAATGTCCCATTCTGTACTGTCATGTAATGTCCCATTCTGTACTGTCATGTAATGTCCTGTTCTGTACTGTCATGTAATGTCCCATTCTGTACTGTCATGTAATGTCCCATTCTGTACTGTCATGTAATGTCCCATTCTGTACTGTCATGTAATGTCCCATTCTGTACTGTCATGTAATGTCCCATTCTGTACTGTCATGTAATGTCCCATTCTGTACTGTCATGCAATGTCCCATTATGTACTGTCATGTAATGTCCCATTCTGTACTGTCATGTAATGTCCCATTCTGTACTGTCATGCAATGTCCCATTATGTACTGTCATGTAATGTCCCATTCTGTACTGTCATGTAATGTCCCATTCTGTACTGTCATGCAATGTCCCATTATGTACTGTCATGCAATGTCCCATTATGTACTGTCATGTAATGTCCCATTCTGTACTGTCATGTAATGTCCCATTCTGTACTGTCATGTAATGTCCCATTCTGTACTGTCATGTAATGTCCCATTCTGTACTGTCATGTAATGTTGTGTGCGAGGACAATATCACCGGTCTCTTACCTACACTCCTCCTCTGTCATTTTGTCAGGATCTGTGCAGGAGTAGAATTGTCCCTTCAGGAATGAACACACACACAATACATGAGTGATAATAAAAGCTTTGGTGGAATTCTGTTTTCATCATATGGTTCAAAGGCCACCATGTACAGAACTATCTAGAGCTCACCTTGAAGAGCTGGACTCCAATGCAGGCAAACATGAAGTCTAGCAGCATGGTGACCAGCACGATGTTGCCAATGGTTTTGATGGCCACAAAAACACACTGGACCACATGCTAGATCATAAGAGACAGCAGAAACCAGCATGTCAGATCGGAACTCCATGACCAGAACTAGAAAAACATGGGGCGGCTGGGTTGGTCTAACTATTGCATTAGGTAATGGGAACATGTAATAGACCATTATGAATGTGACTACAGTGTCAGTGGAGTACAGGAGTAGAGGTGTAGAGGAGTAGAGGTGTAAAGGAGTAGAGGAGTAGAGGTGTAGAGGAGTAGAGGTGTAGAGGAGTAGAGGTGTAGAGGAGTAGAGGAATAGAGGTGTAGAGGAGTAGAGATGTAGAGGATAGAGGAGTAGAGGTGTAGAGGAGTAGAGGAGTAGAGGTGTAAAGGGTAGAGGAGTAGAGGTGTAGAGGAGCTCAGAGGTGTAGAGGTGTAGAGGACTAGAGGGCAAAGGTGAAGGTGTAGAGGAGTAGAGGAGTAGAGGTTTAGAGGAGTTTAGGAGTAGAGGTGTAGACAGTAGAGGAGTAGAGGTGTAGAGGTGTAGAGGTGTAGAGGAGTAGAGGAGTAGAGGAGTAGAGGTGTAGAGGAGTAGAGGAGTAGAGGTGTAGAGGACTAGAAAAGTAGAGGTGTAGAGGGTAGAGGTGTAGAGGATAGAGGTGTAGATGGGAAGAGGTGTAGAGGAGTAGAGGAGTTGAGGAGTAGAGGAGTAGAGGTGTAGAGGAGTAGAGGTGTAGAGGTGTAAAGGACTAGAGGATTAGAGGAGTAGAGTTGTAGAGGAGTAAAGAGTATAGGTGTAGAGGAGTAGAGGTGTAGAGGAGTAGATGAGTAGAGGTGTAGAGGAGTATAGGTATAGAGGAGTAGAGGATTAGAGGTGTAGAGGAGTAGAGTAGAGTAGAGGTGTAGAGGAGTATAGGTATAGAGGAGTAGAGGAGTAGAGGAGTAGAGGTGTAGAGGTGTAGAGGAGTAGAGGTGTAGAGGAGTAAAGGTGTAGAGGAGTAGAGGTGTAGAGGTGTAGAGGAGTAGAGGTGTAGAGGAGTAGAGGTGTAGAGGAGTACAGGAGTAGAGGTGTAGAGGAGTAGAGGTGTAAAGGAGTAGAGGAGTAGAGGTGTAGAGGAGTAGAGGTGTAGAGGAGTAGAGGTGTAGAGGAGTAGAGGAGTAGAGGTGTAGAGGAGTAGAGGAGTAGAGGTGTAGAGGAGTAGAGGTGTAGAGGAGTAAAGGAGTAGAGGATTAGAGGAGTAGAGTTGTAGAGGAGTAAAGGAGTATAGGTGTAGAGGAGTAGAGGTGTAGAGGAGTAGATGAGTAGAGGTGTAGAGGAGTATAGGTATAGAGGAGTAGAGGATTAGAGGTGTAGAGGAGTAGAGGAGTAGAGGAGTATAGGTATAGAGGAGTAGAGGATTAGAGGATTAGAGGAGTAGAGGTGTAGAGGTGTAGAGGAGTAGAGGTGTAGAGGTGTAGAGGAGTAGAGGAGTAGAGGTGTAGAGGAGTAGAGGAGTAGAGGTGTAAAGGAGTATAGGTGTAGAGGAGTAGAGGAGTAGAGGTGTAGAGGAGTAGAGGTGTAGAGGAGTAAAGGAGTAGAGGATTAGAGGAGTAGAGTTGTAGAGGAGTAAAGGAGTATAGGTGTAGAGGAGTAGAGGTGTAGAGGAGTAGATGAGTAGAGGTGTAGAGGAGTATAGGATTAGAGGAGTAGAGGAGTAGAGGAGTAGAGGTGTAGAGGAGTATAGGTATAGAGGAGTAGAGGATTAGAGGAGTAGAGGTGTAGAGGAGTAGAGGAGTAGAGGTGTATAGGTATAGAGGAATAGAGGATTAGAGGAGTAGAGGTGTAGAGGTGTAAAGGAGTAGAGGAGTAGAGGTGTAGAGGAGTAGATGAGTAGAGGTGTAGAGGAGTATAGGTATAGAGGAGTAGAGGATTAGAGGAGTAGAGGTGTAGAGGAGTAGAGGAGTAGAGGTGTATATGAGTGGAGGAGTAGAGGAGTAGAGGAGTAGAGGTGTAGAGGAGTAGAGGAGTAGAGGAGTAGAGGAGTAGAGGTGTAGAGGAGTAGAGGTGTAGAGGAGTAGAGGAGTAGAGGTGTAGAGGAGTAGAGGAGTAGAGGTGTATAGGTATAGAGGAGTAGAGGATTAGAGGAGTAGAGGATTAGAGGAGTAGAGTTGTATAGGTATAGAGGAGTAGAGGATTAGAGGAGTAGAGGTGTAGAGGTGTAAAGGAGTAGAGGAGTAGAGGTGTAGAGGTGTAGAGGTGTAAAGGAGTAGAGGAGTAGAGGTGTAGAGGTGTAAAGGAGTAGAGGTGTGGAGGAGTAGAGTTGTGATGGGGATAAGTGAGGGGTAGACAGGAGGACAGGAGGACAGGGGGACAGGTGGATTGCACTGGTAAGCTCACCTTGAGACCCTCAGCCCTGTTGATGGCCCTTAGGGGCCTCAGCACCCTTAACACCCTGAGGATCTTCACCACAGAGATAGCACTGGACCTAGATAGGGCAGGCACAACATTTGATTGTCTATAATCTGTATTTCTACCTGGACAAAGACACACACTCATAACTGAATGATATATCGAGCACGGTAGATTCAGTTGTCACAGGAGTGCAATGACATTTTACATTCCCAGGGACTACTTACTCCATGAGCATGGAGAGGAGGGATACGGTGACAACTATCAGATCCAAAATATTAAAGGAGTTCCGGCAGAAGGAGCCAGGGTGCATTATGGCTCCATATACGGTCATCTAGGGGAGAGGAGGATGGATTCTGACATGATGAGATTGGTTGACACATAAACCCTCTCAAAGCAACAAACCATGAACCCACATGAACCACAGCTGCTCATGTGAAAACATATACTGTAGAACTCTTCTGCAGTGCACAATAAAAAATAAATTAAGTGCTGCAAAAGTGGATGTAACATATTGCCGAGAGAGTTTGTCACATTAACAATTTAAGTGTGTAGCCCTTTCCTGGGGTCAATGACTGAAAGCACCCTCTTTGGCCTCATGGGAGGAATGCTATTCATATTTTTCATAATTTCATAATTAATGATGTATTTATTTTTTATGATGAAAATCCGGTATTTGTATGCCAAACAGTTTGGTCTATGTATATAAAGTGTAATATTGGGATGCAAACTCAACATTGGATACATTTAACCTCTATATCTGACATGGTAAAGGTGTCCTCTTTCTTTAAAGCCCTTAACCATGTGTATATTTTTGTTTCAGTGGATTTGTTTAAGACTACCAAGAAACACTCTGTGTGACCCTGATTTAGCCCACTGCAGTAAAAGGTTAACCCATTAATGTACTTGGTAATGTAAATATACTTTTTCATGTAAGACATGATCCCATTCAGAAAAGTGATTTCTTTCAACCAGTACAACTCTACTAGTAGAGGAAAAGACAAGCTGTGCCTGGTTACCTTGAGGACAACTTCCACGGTGAATACGGACGTGAAGACGACGTCAGCAGAGGCCAGCACCTACACAGCAGAGACAGGGCAACATCATCTCAGAGCAGTATCAGTGCACCAGAGTCCTTTAGCAGAATCTCCAGTGTAGACCTCTTTATAGTCTAGGTAAGGCAGTCTGTGTACACTGAGACAGTGATGCTTTATTTACTTTGCTCATACAATACAGAGCAATAAAGTAGAGAAACCCCCTTGTGTCAGTTATGTTGTCAAAATTCTATCCCTTTACTGAAAAAAGTGATTTTCCCTTTGAGATAAGGGGGTGAATGATACAGCAGGCATATCTGTGGGCACCTGGTTCCTGAAGGACATGGGGTCGATGGGGTCCTCAGCGGCTAGGGAGATGCTGCTGAGGAGGATGAAGAGGAGGATGGTGTTGGTGAAAGTGGTTGCGTTGATGATGCGGTGGCACAGCTTTCGGAACCTGGAGGGGGACACAGCTCACATCACAGGCTGCAGACTTCTATACTGAGTAACTGACAGTCAAATAAGGAGGCAAAATAACCACATAACACCAACATCATAATCCATTCATCATCATCATCATCACCATCCTATTTCATTCATCACCATCATCACCATCCTATTTCATTCATCACCATCATCACCATCCTATTTCATTCATCATCATCATCATCATCATCCTAATTCATTCATCACCATCATCACCATCCTATTTCATTCATCATCATCATCATCATCATCATCATCATCATCATCCTAATTCATTCATCACCATCATCACCATCCTATTTCATTCATCATCATCATCATCATCATCCTAATTCATTCATCACCATCATCACCATCCTATTTCATTCATCATCATCACCATCCTATTTCATTCCTCATCATCATCACCATCTTAATCCATTCATCATCATCATCACCATACTATTTCATTCATCATCATCATCACCATCCTATTTCAATCATCATCATCATCACCATCCTATTTCATTCATCATCCTCATCACCATCTTAATTCATTCATTATCATCATCACCATCCTATTTCATTTATCATCATCACCATCCTATTTCATTCATCATCATCATCACCATCCTAATTCATTCATCATCACCATCACCATCCTAATTCATTCATCATCACATCACCATCCTAATTCATTCATCATCATCATCATCATCACCATTCTAATTAATTCATCATCATCATCATCCTAATTCATTCATCATCACCATCATCATCCTAATTCATTCATCCTCACCATCCTCCCCATCCTAAATCATTCATCATCATCATCATCACCATCATCAACATCCTAATTCATTCATCATCATCATCATCCACTTCATTCATCATTCACAATTCATCATCATTCACCATCATCTTCATTCATCATCATCATTCATCATCATCACCATCATCTAAGTCATCACCATCCTAATTCATTCATCATCATCATCACCACCATCCTAATTCATTCATCATCATCATCATCATCATTGGCATCACCACCATCCTAAATCATTTACCATCCTAATTCATTCACCATCATCATCACCATCCTAATTCATTCATCATCATCACCATCCCAATTCATTCATCATCATCATCATCATCATCATCATTGTCATCATCACCATCCTAATTCATTCATCATCATCATCACCATCCTATTTCATTCATCATCCTCATCACATCTTAATTCATTCATCATCATCATCATCATCATCACCATCCTAATTCATTCATCATCATCACCACCATCCTAATTCATTCATCATCATCATCATCCTAATTCATTCATCACCATCATCACCATCCAAATTCATTCATCATCATCACCATCATCATCACCATCCTGTTTCATTCATCATCATCATCACCATCTTAATTCATTCATCATTATCATCGTCATCATCACCATCATCACCATCCAAATTCATTGACCATCGTCATCACCATCATCACCATCCTAATTAATTTACCATCATCATCATACTCATCATCATCATCATCAACATCCTAATTCATTCATCATCATCATCATCATCCTAATTCATTCATCACCATCATCACCATCCAAATTCATTCATCATCATCACCATCATCATCACCGTCCTGTTTCATTCATCATCATCATCACCATCTTAATTCATTCATCATTATCATCGTCATCATCACCATCATCACCATCCAAATTCATTGACCATCGTCATCACCATCATCACCATCCTAATTAATTTACCGTCATCATCATACTCATCATCAACATCCTAATTCATTCATCATCATCATCATCACCATCCTAATTCATTCATCATCCTCACCATCCTAATTCATTCACCATCATCATCACCACCCTCCTAATTCATTCACCATCATCACCACCATCCTAACTCATTCATCATCATCATCATCACCACCATCCTAATTCATTCACCATCCTAATTCATTCATCATCATCATCATCATCATCATCATCACCATCCAAATGCATTCACCATCAACATCATCATCACCATCCTAATTCATTCATCATCATCATCGTCATCCTCACCATCATCACCATCCTAATTTATTCACCATCATCTTCATCACCACCCTAATTCATTCATCATCATCATCATCACCATCCTAATTCATTCACCATCATCATCACCATCCTAATTCATTCACCATCATCATCACCATCCTAATTCATTCATCATCATCATCATCATCATCATCATCATCACCATCCTAATTCATCATCATCATCATCATCATCATCATCATCATCATCATCATCATCAACATCCTAATTCATTCATCATCATCATCACCACCATCCTAATTCATTGATCAATATCATCATCACCATCCTAATTAATTCATCATCATCACAATCCTAATTCATTCACCATCATCTTCATCACCATCCTAATTCATTCATCATCATCATCACCATCCTAATTCATTCATCGTCATCATCATCACCATCCTAATTCATTCACCATCATCTTCATCACCATCCTAATTCATTCATCATCATCATCACCACCATCCTAATTCATCATCATCATCATCATCATCATCATCTTCATCACCATCCTAATTCATTCATCATCATCATCACCACCATCCTAATTCATTGATCAATATCATCATCACCATCCTATAATTAATTCATCATCATCACAATCCTAATTCATTCACCATCATCTTCATCACCATCCTAATTCATTCATCATCATCATCACCATCTAATTCATTCATCGTCATCATCATCACCATCCAAATTCATTCACCATCATCATCACCACCATCCTAATTCATTCATCATCATCATCATCATCATCACCACCATCCTAATTCGTTCATCATCATCATCATCACCATCCAAAATCATTCACCATCATCATCACCACCATCCTAAATCATTCATCATCATCATCACCATCCTAATTCATTCACCATCAATCATCACCACCATCCTAATTCATTCACCATCATCACCCTTGTAATTCATTCATCATCATCACCATTCTAATTCATTCACCATCATCACCATCATCATCATCATCATCATCATCATCATCATCATCAACATCCTAATTCATTCATCATCATCATCACCATCCTAATTCATTCATCATCCTCATCACCACCATCCTAATTCATTCATCATCATCATCATCATCATCATCACCACCATCCTAATTCGTTGATCATCATCATCATCACCATCCAAATTCATTCACCATCATCATCACCACCATCCTAAATCATTCATCATCATCATCACCATCCTAATTCATTCACCATCATCATCACCACCATCCTAATTCATTCACCATCATCACCCTTGTAATTCATTCATCATCATCACTATTCTAATTCATTCACCATCATCATCATCATCATCATCATCATCATCATCATCATCATCATCATCATCATCATCACCACTATCCTAATTCATTCATCGTCATCATCACCATCATCACCATCACCATCCAAATGCATTCACCATCACCACCATCATCACCATCCTAATTCATCATCATCATCATCATCATCATCATCATCACCATCCTAATTCATTCATCATCATCACCATCCTAATTCATTCACCATCATCATCACCACCCTCCTAATTCATTCACCATCATCACCACCATCCTAACTCATTCATCATCATCATCATCACCACCATCCTAATTCATTCACCATCCTAATTCATTCATCATCATCATCATCATCATCATCATCACCATCCAAATGCATTCACCATCAACATCATCATCACCATCCTAATTCATTCATCATCATCATCGTCATCCTCACCATCATCACCATCCTAATTTATTCACCATCATCATCATCACCACCCTAATTCATTCATCATCATCACCATCCTAATTCATTCACCATCATCATCATCATCATCATCATCACCATCCTAATTCATCATCATCATCATCATCATCATCATCATCATCATCACCATCCTAATTCATTCATCATCATCACCACCATCATCATCATCACCATCCTAATTCATCATCATCATCATCATCATCATCATCATCATCATCATTCTAATTCATTCATCGTCATCACCACCATCCTAAATCATTCATCATCATCATCACCATCCTAATTCATTCACCATCATCATCACCACCATCCTAATTCATTCACCATCATCACCCTTGTAATTCATTCATCATCACCACCATCCTAATTCATTCACCATCATCACCCTTGTAATTCATTCATCATCATCACCATCCTAAATCATTCATCATCATCATCATCATCATCATCACCATCCTAATTCATCATCATCATCATCACCATCCTAATTCATTCACCATCATCATCACCATCCTAATTCATTCACCATCAATCATCACCACCATCCTAATTCATTCACCATCATCACCCTTGTAATTCATTCATCATCATCACCATTCTAATTCATTCACCATCATCACCATCATCATTCATCATCATCATCATCATCATCATCATCATCATCACCACCATCCTAATTCATTCACCATCATCACCCTTGTAATTCATTCATCATCATCACCATCCTAATTCATTCATCATCATCATCATCATCATCATCATCATCATCATCACCATCCTAATTCATCATCATCATCATCATCATCATCATCACCATCCTAATTCATTCATCATCATCACCACCATCCTAATTCGTTCATCATCATCATCATCACCACCATTCTAATTCATTCATCGTCATCACCACCATCCTAAATCATTCATCATCATCATCACCATCCTAATTCATTCACCATCATCATCACCACCATCCTAATTCATTCACCATCATCACCCTTGTAATTCATTCATCATCATCACCATTCTAATTCATTCACCATCATCATCATCATCATCATCATCATCATCATCATCATCATCATCATCATCATCATCACCACCATCCTAATTCATTCACCATCATCACCCTTGTAATTCATTCATCATCATCATCACCACCATCATCACCATCCTAATTCATTCATCATCATCACCACCACCACCATCATCATCATCATCATCATCATCATCATCATCATCATCATCATCATCATCATCATCATCAGCATCATCATCATCATCATTATCATCATCATCATCATCATCATCATCATTATCATCACCATCATAATCATCATCATCACCATCATCATCATCAACATCATCAACATCATCAACATCATTACCATCATCATCAACATAATCATCATCATCATCAACACCATCATCATCATCATCATCATCAACATAATCATCATTATCAACATAATCACATCATCACAATCATCATCAATCATCATCAACATCATCAACATCAACATCATCATCATAATCATAATCATCATAATCATCATCACCATCATCATCAACATCATGATCATTACTTGTTCTCAGGGCTGAAGATGTAGAAGGAGCTGGCCTCTGGAATCGGTACCACCTCCTCCTTCAGCTGCAGGTCTGCCATTGGTCGGGGCCTCGGGGCGTCAGGGATATCAGGCTCTTCCTCCTCATCATCGCCTGGACGACAGAAAGAACAGAAGAACGTGACACGTTCTAAATTCTGAATTCTGTTAGATCCAGATTCCATTGCATGGATGTGCCCAGAGGTGTGTGAGATAGTGGGATATACCAGGGAAGTCAGCAGGGGGGAAGGGGTCCTTGATCTCATTCACGTTGGACTCAAACTCGTCTACTTTCAGCTGTGACATAAACAACATTTTTATTAGAGGGAGCATGGGTTGTAATCCCACCGGCTACACTGATGTCCACTGTGGGGCAGGTCTGTCTGTGGACAATAGTTGACAGTGTGAAATATCTGGGCCTGTTTTCATAAAGCATCTCAGAGTAGGAGCTCTGATCTAGGATCAGGTTCTCCATGTCCTTATAATAATCATTCTATTATGATCGCATGGGCCCTGACCTTGGCTGTAGTAGGGATGCCCTCTATTTTAGCCCTCTCTGCTGCCAACTTCTTGGCCAGGAGTGCCTTCTCCTCCGTTGCCTTGTCAGGCATGTTAGCCCTGAGCAGCTTCTTGCGTTTCTTCTCCTCAGACTTCTCCTTCTGGGCCATGGTAAGACTCTCGGCCTCCGCCAGGTTGTCCACTGCGATGGCCAGGAACACATTCAGCAGGATGTCTGAGGGCTAAGGGTCAAAGGTAATTACGGTCGGCAATGTAAGAGAGACACTTATTTACCCAAGGACAGTAGGACCGTCAGATTTCTGTCTGATAGAGGGGTTGGACTGAGTTTGGTTGGTTTTAGTTTAGACTAGCAATTCATGTGTGCAGACTCAACACAGACACACAGCACACACACACACACACACACACACACACACACACACACACACACACAGAGGATACAGTTTCCGCAGACAAAGAGGATGATGAAGTAGATGCTGACGAGGATCCCGGGCATTGTGGGACCGCCATGCGCCATGATGCCATCATACATCACAGCGTTCCAGTCCTCCCCTGTCAGGATCTATCAGAGAGACAGAGTGAGAGAGAGAGAGAGAGAGAGAGAGAGAGAGAGAGAAATGATTAGCCTTTTCCAGAGGGAATCAAACAAAAAGCAAGCTCTAATGTCCAACATGTATATATCATACAACTTCATATGCGCCTCCAGATGGTCATATCATCTTTCCCACATTGTGTGCTAATTGTGTTATAATGATGATTGGATGTGTATTCCTCCCTACCTGGAAGACACTGATGAGGGCCTGGGGGAAGCTGTCGAAGGTGCTGCGGGGTTTGGGCTGGTTGGGGAAGTTGAATTTTCCCCCGAACACCTGCATGCCCAGCAGAGAGAAGATGACGATGAAGAGGAAGAGGAGGAGGAGCAGGCAGGCAATGGACTTTGTGGAGTTCAGCAGGGATACCACCAGGTTACTGAGAGATGTCCAGTACCTGACACACACACACAGAAAAAAGAAGAGAGAGAGAGAGAGAGAGAGAGAGAGAGAGAGAGGGGGGGTGTTACCTACTTCCTGATTAGCTATTGCCCTCTGGGGGATGAGGATGTAAGACACAATCAATCAACGTATCAATAAATTAACTGGACCAATCTGGAGAGCCATGGTGTGTGCAGCCATGGTGTGTGGGCTTTTGGTCCAGTCCATCACTAACACACCTGCACTCCTAATGCAGCCTATTGTAAAAGTCTTACTTGGTGACTTTGAGCAGCCTTAGCAGTCGTATGCAGCGCAGCACAGAGATGCCCATGACGGTCATGACGTCCATGCGGACCAGGATGAGTTCCAGAATGCCGGTGGAGACCACGAAGCAGTCGAAGCGGTTGAACAGAGACATGAAGTATTGCTGGAGGCCCAGAGCATACATCTTTATTATCATCTCAATGGCAAACAGAGACAGCAGAACCTTGTTGGCAGTGTCTGGGAGGGGGGAGAGTGATGGAGAGGCAGGGAGAGAGAAAGACAGGCAGGGAGAGAGGAGAAGAGGCAGGGAGAGGGAAGGAGAGGCAGGGAGAGAGGAGAAGAGGAGGGAGAGGGAAGGAGAGGCAGGGAGAGGGAAGGAGAGGCAGGGAGAGAGGAGAAGAGGCAGGGAGAGGGAAGGAGAGGCAGGGAGAGAGAAGGAGAGGCAGGGAGAGAGAAAGGAGAGGCAGGGAGAGAGGAGAAGTGGCAGGGAGAGGGAAGGAGAGGCAGGAGAGAGAAGGAGAGGCAGGGAGAGAGAAGGAGAGGCAGGGAGAGAGAAGGAGAGGCAGTGAGAGAGAGAGTGGCAGGGAGAGGGAAGGAGAGGAGGGAGGAGGAGAGGCAGTGAGAGGAGACAGGGAGAGAGAAGGAGAGGCAGGGAGAGAGAAGGAGAGGCAGTGGAGAGGAGAAGAGGCAGGGAGAGAGAAGGAGAGGCAGGGAGAGAGAAAGAGGCAGTGAGAGAGAAGGAGAGGCAGTGAGAGAGGAGAAGTGGCAGGGAGAGGGAAGGAGAGGCAGTGAGAGAGGAGAAGAGGCAGGGAGAGAGAAGGAGAGGCAGGGAGAGAGAAGGAGAGGCAGTGAGAGAGGAGAGTGGCAGTGAGAGGGAAGGAGAGGCAGGGAGAGAGAAGGAGAGGCAGGGAGAGAGAAGGAGAGGCAGGGAGAGAGAAGGAGAGGCAGTGAGAGAGGAGAAGTGGCAGGGAGAGGGAAGGAGAGGCAGGGAGAGAGAAGGAGAGGCAGGGGAGAGAGAGGAGAGGCAGGGAGAGGGAAGGAGAGGCAGTGAGAGAGAAGGGAGGCAGAGAAGGAGAAAGGCAGGGAGAGAGGAGAAGAGGCAGGGAGAGAGAAGGAGAGGCAGGGAGAGAGAAGGAGAGGCAGTGAGAGACAGGGAGAGAGAAGGAGAGGCAGAGAAGGAGAGGCAGGGAGAGAGAAGGAGAGGCAGGGAGAGAGGAGAAGAGGCAGGGAGAGGGAAGGAGAGGCAGGGAGAGAAGGAGAGGCAGGGAGAGAGAAGGAGAGGCAGTGAGAGAGGAGAAGGGAGGGAGAGGCAGTGAGAAGAGGCAGGGAGAGAGAAGGAGAGGCAGGGAGAGAGAAGGAGAGGCAGTGAGAGACAGGAAGAGAGAAGGAGAGGCAGGGAGAGAGAGAGATAAAGAGAATTACTGAATGTGTTAGCCATGTCAGAGACAACAACACACGTTAGATGCTGTGTATATGAAACCAACTTCAGTGTGATGCTAGCCTCGGCTTCCAGGTCTCGCTTACGTTGTTCTCCAGAGGGAAGTTGATAAAGGAATAGTAGGTATGAGTGGAGCGCTATTGCCAGTTGCTGCAGGCTGATTGGCTGTGAGTAGATGTAGATTTTTAAAAATAATTTGGTTGTAATGACACTACCCCACGTGGGCACAAGTGAAAATGATTGGCTTTCGGTTTGGAAGAAGGCAGACGTTTTACATGCCCCCAACTGAGTGATTTGCGTCTGAGAATTCGTAGGCGATCAAATAAACCCCCACTTTCTTCCATTCTGCTAGCAAACATGCAGTCTTTGGACAATAAAATAGATGACCTACGCGGAAGATTAATCTACCAACGGGACATTCAAAACTGTAATATCAAATGCTTCACGGAGTCGTGGCTGAATGACGACACTATCAACATACAGCTGGCTGGTTATACACTGTACAGGCAGGATAGAACAGTGGCATCTGTTAAGACCAGGTGCGGAGAACTATGTATTTTTGTAAATAACTGCTGGTGCACGATATCTAAGGAAGTCTCGAGCTATTGCTCACCTGAGATAAAGTATCTCATGATAAACTGTAGACACGACCACACTGTATTTTTCGTAGCTGTTTACATACCACCTCAGTCAGAGGCTGGCACCAAGACAGCATTGAATGAACTGTATTCCGCAATAAGCAAACAAGAAAACTCTCACCCAGAGGCGGCGGTCCTATGCGGTCCTATGAAACTTAAATCCGTTTTACAAAATTTCTATCAGCATGTTAAATGTGCAACCAGAGAAAAATAACTCTGGAATACCTTTACTCCACACACAGAGACGCATACAAAGCTCTCCCTCATCCTCCATTAGGCAAATCTGACCATAAATCTATCCTCCTGATTCCTGCTTACAAGCAAAAATGAATGCAGGAAGCACCAGTGACTAGATCAATAAAAAAGTGGTCAGATGAAGCAGATGCTAAGCTACAGGACTGTTTTGTTAGCACAGACTGGAATATGTTCTGGGATTCCTCCAATGGCATTGAGGAGTATACCATATCAGTCATTGGCTTCATCAATAAGTGCATCGATGTAGTCGTCCCCACAGTGACCGTACGTACATACCCCAACCAGAAGCCATGGATTACAGGCAACATCCGCACTAAGCTAAAGGCTAGAGCTGCCACCTTTATGGAGCGGGACCCGGAAGCTTATAACAAATCCCGCTATGCCCTAAGATGAACCATCAAACAGGCAAAGCGTCAATATAGGACTAAGATCAAATCGTACTACACCGGCTCTGACGCTCGTCGGATGTGGCAGGGCTTGCAAACCATTACAGACTACAAAGAAAAGCACACCCGGAGCTGCCCAGTGACACAAGCCTACCAGACGAGCTAAACTACTTCTATGCTCGCTTCAAGGCAAATAACACTGAAACATGCATGAGAGCCCCAGCTGTTCTGGAAGACTTCACAGCCGATGTGAGTAAGACCTTTAAACAGGTCAACATTCACAAGGCCGCAGGGCCAGATGGATTACCACGGATGACCTGCGAGCATGCGCTGACCACCTAGCAAGTGTCTTCACTGACATTTTCGCCCTCTCCCTGTCCGAGTCTGTAATACCAACATGTTTTAAGCAGACCACCATGGTCCCTGTGCCCAATAACACTAAGGTAACCTACCTAAATGACTACCGACCCGTAACACTCACATCTGTAGCCATGAAGTGCTTCGAAAGGCTGGTCATGGCTCACATCAACACCCTTTTCCCAGAAACCCTAGACCTACTCCAATTTGCATACTGCCCCAACAGATCAAACAGATGACGCAATCTCTATTGTACTCCACACTGCCCTTTCCCACCTGGACAAAAGGAACAGCTACGTGAGAATGCTATTCATTGACTACAGCTCAGCGTTCAACACCATGGTGCCTATAAAGCTCATCACTAAGCTAAGGACCCTGGGACTAAACACCTCCCTCTGCAACTGGATCCTGGACTTCCTGACGGGCCGCCTCCAGGTGTAAGGACAGGTAACAACACATCCGCCACGCTGATCCTCAACACAGGGGCCCCTCAGGGGTGTGTGCTCAGTCACCTCCTGTACTCCCTTTTCACTCATGACTGCACGGCCAAGCACGACTCCATTAAGTTTACAGATGACACAACAGTGGTAGGCCTGATCACTGACAACAATGAGACAGCCTTTAGGGAGGAGGTCAGAAACCTGGCCGTGTGGTGCCAGGACAACAACCTCTCCCTCAACGTGATCAAGACAAAGGAGATGATTGTGGACTACAGGAAAAAGAAAACCGAGCACACCCCCATTCTCATTGACGGGGCTGCAGTGGAGCAGGTTGAGAGCTTCAAGTTCCTTGGTGTCCACATCACCAACAAACTAACATGGTCCAAGCACACCAAGACAGTTGTGAAGAGGGCACGACAAAACCTATTCCCCCTCAGGAGACTGAAAAGATTTGGCATGGGTCTTCAGCTCCTCAAATGGTTCTACAGCTGCACCATCGAGAGCATCCTGGTTGCATCACTGCCTGGTATGGCAACTGCTCGGTCTCCGACCGCAAGGCACTACAGAGTGTAGTGCAAACAGCCCAGTACATCACTGGGGCCGAGCTTCCTGCCATCAAGGACCTCTATACCAGGCGGTGTCAGAGGAAGGCCTTTTACACCGCTGCTACTCTCTGTTGTTATCATCTATGCATAGTCACTTTAATAACTCTACCTAAATGTACATGTTACCTCAACTAACCAGTGCCCCCACACATTGAGTCTGTACCGGTACCCCCCTGTATATTGTCTCGCTATTGTTATTTTACTGCTGCTCTTTAATTACTTGTTACTTTTATTTCTTATTCTTATCCATATTTTTTTAAACTGCATTGTTGGTTAGGGGCTCGTAAGTAAGCATTTTACTGTAAGGTCTACACCTGTTGTATTTGGTGAATGTGACTAATACAATTTGGTGAGGCTAATGTGACGCTAACAGTATTGCTTCCTCCAATGTCCCTGTCCCGTACCAGGTTTGAACTAGTGATCCTCTAATCGCAAACACCCGTGACCGCCTTCCTTGACAACATACCAAGCAATTGAGCTATAGAAAAGATCCAATTCGCTAGCTACATTGGCAACATTTTAAGCTAGTTGTAGAGTAAGCTTATGGCACACTCCTAACTCAGTTACATGTATATTGGTTTATTCTATATACATACTGTAGATATGTGTAGATATGTTATAGATATGTGTAGATAGTGACCTTGCCACCAGTTAGTTTATTTGATAGATATGTTATAGATTTGTGTAGATACTGACCTTGTCACCCGTGAGTTTATTCTATAGATATGTGTAGATGTAGATATGTGTTGGCACGCTATAGATTTGTGTGGGGCGGCAGGTAACCTACTGTTTAGAGAGTTGGACTAGTAACCAAAAGGTTGCAAGATCAAATCCCTGAGCTGACAAGGTAAAAATCTGTCATTCTGCCCTAAACAAGACAGTTAACACACTGTTCCTAGGCCATCATTGAAATTAAGAATTTGTTATAACTGACTTGCCTCGTTAAATAAAGGTACAATTTTAAATAAAATAATGTGTGTAGATATGCTATAGATATGTGTAGATACTGACCTTGCCACTCAGTGAGTTGCTGGGACTGCTTGTGGTGTTCAGTAGCGATGGCCAGCGTGTTCAGAAACACCAGAAAGATCACCCACCAGTAGAACATACGGGATTTCACATACACAAGACACTTACGCCGGAAGAAAATGTTCCATTTACGAGCAAGCTTGCTGAACAGTGAGAGATGAGGGAGAGAAGGAGATGAAGAGATGTCATGTTAAGAGATGTGTCAGACTCATGAGGTCTGTTTTCCTTTCATTAAGACACCTGAGTGTTATCCCAGTCAGAGGCAGGTGTTGGTGTACTTACTAGTAGTACATGATTTTTTGCATTGTGTCCATGTCCTTTAGACTCCCTGCCTCAGATTCTCCATCTTCCAGGGGTAGCAGGCCTTGGGACAAGAGACACTGTTGTCACTGCATGGGGTTTGATAAGGGCTGACTCATATTGTACTCTTCTATTCTATTCTAATTGATCCTGTTGTGTGTTGGTGATTGGGTTAGGAAGCTATAAGTACCCTGTCCTTCCCCATCGGCGTCCATGACTTCGGCCTGTGTGATCCACTCCATGTAGCCCTTCACATCCTCATCCAGCTGCTGGGTCTCCCTCATCTCTGTGTACTCTCCGCGCGCCTTGCCCTTCTCTCGCTCCTTTGTGAATTCACTGACGGAGGTAAAAGAGAGATAGAGAAAATATAAAAATGAGAGAAATGGAGGAGAAAGAGAGACAGACCAGGTGATGTGTGTGTGGTGTGTGTGTGTCTCCACTTACCCACTGAGCACGCCCAGGACCAGGTTGAGCACAAAGAAGGAGCCAACCAAGATGAGAGTCAGAAAATACATCCATGGCCACTCCATACCAATAGCATCATTCACCTAGGAGACGGAGATAGAGAGATGGGGAGAGAGAGAAAGAGAGGTGGAGAGACAGGGGAAGAGGGAGAGAGAGAGAGAAAGAGAGAGAGAGATAGATGGAGAGAGAGAAAGAGAGGTGGAGAGACAGGGGTAGAGAGAGAGAGAGAAAGAGAGAGAGAGATAGATGGAGAGAGAGAAAGAGAGGTGGAGAGACAGGGGAAGAGGGAGAGAGAGAGAGAAAGAGAGAGAGAGATAGATGGAGAGAGAGAAAGAGAGGTGGAGAGACAGGGGTAGAGGGAGAGAGAGAGAAAGAGAGAGAGATAGATGGAGATAGAGAAAGAGAGGTGGGGAGACAGGGGAAGAGGGAGAGAGAGAGAAAGAGAGAGATAGATGGAGAGAGAGAAAGAGGGGTGGAGAGACAGGGTAGATGGAGAGAGAGAGAAAGAGAGAGAGATAGATGGGGGAGAGAGAGAGAGAGAGAGGTGGAGAGACAGGGGTAGAGGGAGAGAGAGAGAGAAAAGAGAGAGATAGATGAGAGAGAGAGGTGGAGAGACAGGGGTAGAGGGAGAGAGAAAGAGAGAGAGATAGATAGATGGAGAGAGAGAGAGAAAGAGAGGTGGAGAGACAGGGGAAGAGGGAGAGAGAGAGAGAAAGAGAGAGAGATAGATGGAGAGAGAGAGAAAGAGAGGTGGAGAGATAGGGGAAGAGGGAGAGAGCGAGAGAAAGAGAGAGAGAAAGAGAGGTGGAGAGACAGGGGAAGAGGGAGAGAGAGAGAAAGAGAGAGAGAGATGGAGAGAGAGAGAAAGAGAGGTGGAGAGACAGGGGAAGAGGGAGAGAGCGAGAGAAAGAGAGAGAGATAGATGGAGAGAGAGAGAAAGAGAGGTGGAGAGACAGGGGAAGAGGGAGAGAGCGAGAGAAAGAGAGAGAGATAGATGGAGAGAGAGAGAAAGAGAGGTGGAGAGACAGGGGATGAGGGAGAGAGAGAGAGAAAGAGAGAGAGATAGATGGAGAGAGAGAGAGAGGTGGAGAGAGGGGAAGAGGGAGAGAGAGATAGATGGAGAAAGAGAGAGATAGATGGAGAGAGAGAGATAGATGGAGAGAGAGAGAAAACCAAAGAAAACATTAGAAGCAAAAAACATTTTGATAACGTATGTAAAACAATGTAAAACAAATGTCAAATGAAAAACATAAGTAACAAAACCACCCAGAGCTATGCTAGGAATAGTTTGAAACTCTGAAACAGTATAAACATACACTGAAATGCAAGACATTGAATTGTAACAGCAAGACACTTGTTGAAATTGAAAACGCAATTAAACAACATCAGTTGTGGGACATGTGGAACAATTTAAGCAGAACAAAGCTACAAGAATTAGCCATTACAAGATGAATGAATTTGGAAAACTTATTTTGATAATCTATACAAAAACATCCCACAAAAAGACTTACAGCATACTCAATTAGACATTTGAGCAAAGTTTAACATCCTTCAATCAGTCATTTAAAAACAACCAAAATCCATTAGATTACTCAATAACCCAACAATAACTAAATGAAAAGCTAAAATCTATAAAACCAAAGAAGGCCTGTTGTCAAAATAACATCAGAAATGAAATGCTGAAAAACAGCATATGTGAGTTGCAAAATGCTGTGCTTAAATTGTTCAACATGGTACTAACTTCTGGCTGCTTCCCTGATGTCTGAAACCAGAGGCTCATCTCCCCTGTCCACAAAAGTGGAGACAAATCAGACCTCGATAATTACAGGGGAATTTGCATAAACAGCAACTTGGGAAAGCATTTTGAAGTTATGAATTAAAACCTTTCTTCAAGAAAAAATGTAATAAGTAAATGTCAGATTGACTTTCTCCCCAACCATTGTGGCAGGGTAGCCTAGTGGGGCCTAGTGGTTAGAGCTTTGGACTAGTAACCAGAAGGTTGCAAGTTCAAACCCTTGAGCTGACAAGGTACAAATCTGTCATTCTGCCCCTGACCAAGCAGTTAACCCACTGTTCCTAGGCAGTCATTGAAAATCAGAATTTGTTCTTAACTGACTTGCCTAGTTAAATAAAGGTAAAATAAAAAATCATGCTACTTTGCATATATACACCGTACACACACAAATTAATAAACACATACACTGAAAAAAAGAGGGCAAGATCTTTGCTTACAATATTGACCATAAAAAAGCATTCGATTCTATTTGGCACGAAGGTCTATTCTTCAAAATTCTCCAAAGTGGGCTTGGCGGTAAAGTGTATGACTTAATAAAATGTATGTACACAGAAAACGTGTGTGCAATAAAAATCCAAAACCAAAGAACATTATTATTTTCGCAATGTCGAGGTGTGAGACAAGGCTGCAGTTTGAATCCAAATCTTTTCAACATTTATATCAATTAATTAGTAACATTCTGCAGCCCAATGAATCACAATATTTGACTTAGGTAAAATATCTGCTATCTCCTTTGTGGACGGACATGTACAACACTGCCTCCCTCAGCCAGTGATGACCCAACCAGAAAAAAATCCATCATGTGTTGCAAACCGGTGGGGGGGGTTGTAGCGGGGGCTTTGTTCTTGCCCCAGTTCATCTTAGCTGAAGAAGCTCTCTCGTACACCTTCAGACTAGTCTCTAGTGCCTGCATATCCTGCCCATCACTGACCATCCCAGAAACGTCAGCGGCACTGGCCCGATAGAGGGCATCCTTGTCTAATGCTCCGCCTCATCCAGACCGGCCTACTGAGCCCCCCTCCCACCTTGACCATACATGATGCCCCAGCATACAACATCTTCACACAAGCCAAAAACCTTTCCCCAAACACAGACATCACATTGAACAGATACTAAAGAGACCAGTCCAAAGTTCACATTAGAAACCTTCGACAAGGCCAACATGTCCCTGATTAAGAACAAGTTGTCCATGATTGAGTGTCCCGGTTCACAATATGCCTGGAAAAAACTGCCCAGGTCCCTACGTAATTCAGCTAAATTAGCCTGGAGGCCTACATTGCCTTGCCCCACCAGCTCTACCTCCACTTCACTGATACTACGCTCGAGTTCCCCCAATACTCTCCTAGCCTCTGAGGATGAGAGAGCTGTATACTGTTACCAGAAAAGCAGAATTTGGACTTTTTTCACATCCGACCATTGACTCAAAGACTCATACTCCTCTCTTCGCTGCCCCCACCGTTCCCAAAAAGTCTGGAAACCTGAGCAAAAAAAACGTGGCATCTTGTAAGAGCTTTACATTAAACTTCCAATAGGATACCTGCCGAGGCCCTGGTGAAATAGACAGCCAAGCCATGGTTATGTGGCGATCCATAAAACCCACCAGGAGAATGGTAGCGCCCAACAGCCTATTGCTCTGATTCCTGGACATGTAAAACAGCTCTAGTCAGGCTGCACTCACCCTAGCCCCAAAGACCTTCACCCATGTATACTGTCATGTGTTGGGATGTTTAGTTCTCCAAACATCCACTAGGTCAAACTGCAACCTCTAAAGATTCTGACCCTTTTTTCAATTTTCACCTAATATGACATACCCAGATCTAACTGCCTGTAGCTCAGGACCTGAAGCAAGGATATGCATATTATTGATACCATTTGAAAGGAAACACTTTGACGTTTGTGGAAATGTGAAATTAATGTAGGAGAATATGACACATTAGATCTGGTAAAAGATAATACAAAGAAAAACATTCGTTTTTTTTGTACCATCATCTTTGAAATGCAAGAGAAAGGCCATAATGTGTTATTCCAGACCAGGTGCAATGTAGACTTTGGCCACTAGATGGCAGCAGTGTATGTGCAAAGTTTTAGACTGATCTAATGAACCATTGCATATCTGTTCAAAATGTTGTATCAAGACTGCCCAAATGCGCCTAAATGATTTATTAATACATTTTGAAGTTCATAATTGTGCACTCTCCTCAAACAATAGCATGGTATTATTTCACTGTAATAGCTACTGTAAATTGGAGTGCAGTTAGATTAACAAGAATTTAAGCTTTCTGCCCACATCAGATATGTCTATGTTCTAAGATTTTTTTGTTTGTTTCTTACAACCTCATGCTACTCACATTAGCCTACGTTAGCTCAACAGTCCCACAAGGAGGACACCGATCCTGTAGATGTTTTTAATGATGTCTCTAAACACCACACTGAGCCTGAATGAGACTCCTCCCCATTTCTATCTTTCCTAAAAATCCATCATACAGTTCCAGTCCATGCCTACCACCAGCGTCTCCTCAGGCGCTACCTGTGAGATTTCCTGTCTAAGACACCCCACCTCCATCCCTGTGTTAGGTGCATACACATTTATAAGGACAAAACCCATTGTTAATGTCTGCTTTTACTACAAGCAGTCTACCCCTACACACCTCCTTTTTATGGAGCAAATTCTTTCCACCATACCAGGTTTTTTTGGTTTTACATATTTTTTATTTTTTATTTTAGCTTTATTTTACTAGGCAAGTCAGTTAAGAACAAATTCTTATTTTCAATAACAGCCTAGGAACAGTGGGTTAACTGCCTGTTCAAGGGCAGAACGACAGATTTTTACCTTGTCAGCTCGGGGATTTGAACTTGCAACCTTTCGGTTACTAGTCCAATGCTCTAACCACTAGGCTACCCTGCAGCCCCACACACTATTCACCCCACACACTCCTCTTTCCTGCATCTCTGGCACCATTTATATTAAGTGAGCCTACCCGAAGAGTCTCCATAAGTGGGAGAAAGGCCCGCAATGAAAGAGACCAATAACAAAGCTCAAAAAGCCCCAGTGCCAGAAAAAAACTATTAATCTAAACAGCATCTGAAGGTCGACCCTTACGCACGGTTGTGACCCACTTCCTCAACTTGAAACGTTTCCTTGGTAAGAGGATACCATGCCCCTCATTTTTCATTGCGTGTTGTTCTGACCTTACAAACTTTCAAAATGCTTCAAGATTAACCTTTTTCCCTTCAGTCTCATTCAGGAACCTTGACAGTTCCCTCATCGTGTACTTTGACACCTCTGCCTGACAGGCTGTCAGCTCTGGACCCATTGAGGAAGAGTCTGAAAAGAAAGCCTCCTCATTGTCCTATTCCTCAGACTCACCTTCCACCTCCTCATCTGCATCTCCCATTCTGACCACCTGCCCTTTCTCTCTAGTCGGGACCTCCCCCCAGCACCAGGCAAAGCTTCCTCAGTGCCTTTGACCACACCAGCCTCTCCCCTTCCACCTCCTTTCTTCTCCCCCTTTTTCCTCTTCCGCCTGATACCCTCCTCCACCACCCCTAGTTGCTTTCCCTTCCCCACTATACTCTCCTCATCCACTAGCATAACCTGACTAGACCCAGCATCATCTACACCACCATCCATTACATGACTAGACCCAGCCTCATCTACACCACCATCTATAGCCTGACTAGACCCAGAATCATCTACACCACCCTCCCTAGCATAACTAGGCCCAGACTCATCTACACCACAATCTATAGCATGAGTAGACCCAGCCTCATCTACACCGCCATCCATAACCTGACTAGGACCAGCCTCATCTACACCACCATCCATAGCCTGACTAGACCCAGCCTCATCTACACCACAATCTATAGCCTGACTAGACCCAGCCTCATCTACACCACCATCCATAGCATGACTAGACCCAGCCTCATCTACACCACAATCTATAGCATGAGTAGGCCCAGCCTCTGCTGCCTGCATCTCATTCCCCCCTGCACGTTGACCTTGATTTCCCCCACTGGCGCTTGTGCCCTCACCTTGTCTACAGCCTTTATGTGCCTTTATGCCCAAAATCCCCACACTTAAAACACTGGCAAATCCACACACACTGTGCTAGGAAACCCCACGTAGAGCTCCTCCCCATGCCCCACTTTAAAAATGCACATTTAACTGTTGCTCATTGTTATTCAGAAACATGAATACTCGCCTCCGGAATGAAACAACATGCTCAATGGCATCTGCCTGAAAACCTGCCGACAGTACACAAAAACCGCTATCAAACTTACAAAACCGACTCAGCTCTTTCCGGATTTGATCAGCCATAATAAATGGAGGCAGATTTGCAACTACCACCCTAGTCGAAAGAGGAGAAATTGGCACTACCTATCAAATTTAATATTTTCACGAACACAACCACATCTTTATTCATTCTGGATGCGGAATGTATGAATTCAGCTCCTGCCTGTTCGCAGACCGCGAGCTGAACCTCCTCCACCATATCAGGACACACCTGAATCCACGACGTAACGACAGTGTTTCCTCCGCGCTAGGCTGCGAAGCCATCACGCATACCACACCATTCAAATCCCCAGGAAACTAAAACTCTGTCCTCTTCCTGTTCCCTAACTTTGAAAAAAAAAAAACTGTGGGTACCGCTAAACTAACAGTGCGTTGAACTTACACCATAGAAAATAACAATTTTAAGAGAAGACTAAGGAAAGAATCAAGAAAATAAGTAAGGACAGAGCCCTCCACACAGCCTCTCAACTACAAACCACTCCCAGCATGCACTGAAAGAGAGAGAGAGAGAGAGAGCAAAAGAAAGAGAGATGGAGAGACAGACATGAGACAGAGTGATAGTACAGATATGGGCTACATTAATTGAGGCAACTTAAAAGAAACGATAAACCTGCATACTGCTCTTGCTAGTATCACTGTTTTTTATTTAAGCTTATGTGTTGGCCTCTTGGATTTCTTCAGAACTTTTGACGAATGCCATGAGGCCGATGGGTAACAGTCAATAAAAAAAAGAGTGATACTAGCAAGAGCAGTGTACGGGTTTCTCTTTTATTTTAAGTTACGTCGTTGTTACCATGCTCTTACAACCAGATAGCTCAAATATGCAAGTGCCTTTTTGAAATTTGAACTTCATTAAGTGGGGTAAATCAGAGATATACAATACAGTAGTAATATACAGTATATGGGTATAGGGGGGGATGTAATACAGTACCCAGTATAACACGTCGGTCCAGCCCTGGGTAGTGATGCACTGGTAGACAGTGAGCATAGCGAAGCCCAGGTTGTCAAAGTGTGTGATGCCGTTGTTGGGTCCGGCCCAACCTGCCCTACAGTCTGTCCCGTTGATGGTGCAGCGCCGCCCGTTCCCGGCTTGGGCACAAGGAGATGGCTTCTCATTCTCCACCGTGGCTATGATATCTGAAGGACAATTGGGGAAAATATATAGGCAGGGTGAGTGTGTGTGCTTGTGCATGTATATGCATAAATGTGTGTTCTGTTCCTTACTTGTGCCTGTGTAGTAGCAGGTTTTGTGCATCTTGCACTTGAAGAGCTCCAGTCCCACGATGGCATAGATAGTGACCATGAAGAATACCAGCAGGGAGATATGGAACAGAGGTAACATGGACTTCAGGATGGAATTCATCACCACCTGCAGGCCTGGAGGGTGACCACACATTATAAACGTCATAGGCCTTGTAGTCGACCAATGTTAAGTTAACTTAATCAGACTGCAAACTCACTGGAATTATTCAAATCAAGAATTTGACACTAGCATTGTCGCTGAAGGAAAGTGTTTTCGGAATGTGGTTGTGGTGAGCACTAGGCTCCTCTCACCACCAATGTGCTCTCTGCTTCCTGTAACGGACACAACGTGCTCTCTGCTTCCTGTAACGGACACAACGTGCTCTGTGCTTCCTGTAACGGACACAATGTGCTCTCTGCTTCCTGTAACGGACACAACGTGCTCTCTGCTTCCTGTAACGGACACAATGTGCTCTCTGCTTCCTGTAACGGACACAACGTGCTCTCTGCTTCCTGTAACGGACGCAACGTGCTCTCTGCTTCCTGTAACGGACACAATGTGCTCTCTGCTTCCTGTAACGGACGCAACGTGCTCTCTGCTTCCTGTAACGGACGCAACGTGCTCTCTGCTTCCTGTAACAGACGCAACGTGCTCTCTGCTTCCTGTAACGGACACAATGTGCTCTCTGCTTCCTGTAACGGACACAACGTGCTCTCTGCTTCCTGTAACGGGGGCAACGTGCTCTCTGCTTCCTGTAACGGACACAACGTGTTCTCTGCTTCCTGTAACAGACGCAACGTGCTCTCTGCTTCCTGTAACGGACACAATGTGCTCTCTGCTTCCTGTAACGGACACAACGTGCTCTCTGCTTCCTGTAACGGACGCAACGTGCTCTCTGCTTCCGGTAATGGGGGCAACGTGCTCTCTGCTTCCTGTAACGGGGGCAACGTGCTCTCTGCTTCCTGTAACAGACGCAACGTGCTCTCTGCTTCCTGTAACGGACACAACGTGCTCTCTGCTTCCTGTAACGGACGCAACGTGCTCTCTGCTTCCTGAAATGGGGGCAATGTGCTTTCTGCTTCCTGTAACAGGGGCAACGTGCTCTCTGCTTCCTGTAACAGGGGCAACGTGCTCTCTGCTACCTGTAACGGGGGCAACGGGCTCTCTGCTTCCTGTAACGGGGGCAACGTGCTCTCTGCTTCCTGTAACGGGGGCAACGGGCTCTCTGCTTCCTGTAACGGGGGCAACGGGGCTCTCTGCTTCCTGTAACGGGGGCAACGGGCTCTCTGCTTCCCGTGACAATAGGGCGATCATTGTTTTGAATGCGCCTGAATTCTCCGCAAATAATTTAGTCCTTAATCCTCGTAATTTCCCAGTAATTTAGAATGTTAGTGTTTGCTTATATCAACCATTTCTGTTAATTCATTAAATGTATTAGGCTAGGGCTATCGCGTTAATTTACCGTTCTCATACTTAGAATTTAGACATATTGTTTGCAGAGTTTACAAACTAGGCTACACTAGTGAGAAAAAAGTTTTGGTTATTTTGTACATTTCTCTGATGTCTTTTGTTTGGATCGCTCCATGTTTGTCTGGTTTCTCCGTCACGCCAAGGCACCAAATACTGAGATAGAACGCAACAAATACGTGGTGTCACATGACTCCTCAGAGTCAGTATCCTATGCCTACTGTGAGTTGAGATAAAAGTGTTCAGTTTAGGAACTGTGATGTTATATCATAATTAAGTATAATTTTGACTCGTTTTTTTATGTAATGATTGATATGAAAATTGCCCTAAATGAACCCGTTTCTTGGTAATTGCCCATTTGGTTGGGCCCAGTGCATACAATAGGCCTTGTGTTTGAGGTCCTTAAAGGCAGATTCATTTTGGTTTCTCAAGGGGAGGCTGTCTTGCCCTATATACCTGTGTCCATTCAGGACTGGTTAAGCCAGATTCAGAGGCTATTTATTTTGACTGTTGCCATTGTATCTATATTGTAAAACTATGATTACTTTTTGTTTGAATATGTTGTATTATATGGATCACCAAGACTTGTAAATAAATCTATACTTTAACCTGCCTTGCCTTCTGCTGATTTCCTGCCCTTATGACTGCTACAAGGTCTCTATTTTACAGTGATCCTTACTCGGGACTCCAGAGACCAGCCTGAGGGGCCGGAGCACCCTGAACGCCCTGAGGGCCTTCATATCGAAGCCTCCTCCCTTCTCCCTGGTTGAGCCTCCACACCACTGATATAGGTGATGGAGTCACCGATGACTGCGAACAGCCTGGAGAGGGAGAGAATGGGGGGAGGATAGGGAGAGGGGGAGAAGAGAGGGGAGAGGAGAGACAGAGGGAGAGGGAAGAAGTTCAAAGATGAGGAGCACAAAGGGAGATAAACAACATCATATGGGTTCACAGAAAGAAAGGTTAGAGCATGGCAGTACATTTCCATCTCCATATCTGTTGTCCCTACTTACCCAACAGACACACAGACAAAGTCCAGTATGTTCCAACAGTTCCGTAGATATGCATTCTCGTGAAATAGAAATCCATAGGCTACTATCTTTAGAAAGCACTCTATGGAGAAGACGATGAGGAAGATATACTCCAGACTTTCCTGTAAAACATCAATGACGGCTTGTTAGGGTATCATGAAGTACTAGCTACACTTCCCATATTTCTATGTGTAATGGACTACAATTCATTGATTCCGCTTGGTAGCAAATGCTCCAAACATGCTATAACTGATAACAACCATTTCTAGTATATTCTTTTTACACTACACAGGGAATATTGAGTAATTTTGTAGTATTTACAAGAGTTAATCTGACTAAGTCATTGATCCTGCTTGGTAAAAATCCCCCAGTATAGCTCCCTGATCTGTGTATTTGTGTCTCTCCTCTCCCATTACAGGCCAGTCATACAGGGAATGGCCCCGCTGACTAACAACTGAACACTTCAGAGCTAAGGTCCCTAAAATGGCACCTACTCACTCACCGCCCTGTCTGATTTGATTAACCCTTCACATCCCTCACATAATACTCAGACAGCACCCAGGTCTCCCTCCAGACAGAGCTTCATCATCTCCGTGGGACTTGTAGTTTAGAGATAATGGTTATTAGTATACACAATTATCTGCCTTCATTTTTTAAAATCTACAAAGCAGTATATCAATTAATCAGGCTACTTATTTATATTTTACGGTCTGTTACATAGGGGCTCTTGACTTACAAAACATCTCATTTGTATATACTTTTGTGCCTGTATCATAACTTGGCAAATGAACTTAAAGTTGAACTTGAAACGGGATCTTGAGCATGGGCAAGCGATAAATACGCCTGTGATGACAGATACACCAGCAAGTGGCCATGGGTAACATGTTCTATTTGAGGTATGATTTCTTAATAGGGCCTGACTATTCATCCCACCAGGGTAAGGGCATGTGTAAACAGTTTCACAGCGTAAAAACAATACCTTTAATAACGCTTCAAAGTGCTGTACTGTATGTAGCACAGTGAACCTAAATTACACTGGGGTTAGATTCTGTCAAGTCATGAACATTCCTATAGGGGCATTTATAGAATGTGTCTTTGGGTTTCACATACTAACACACGCGCACACACACACACACACACACACACACACACACACACACACACACACACACACACACACACACACACACACACACACACACACACACACACACACACACACACACACACACACACACACACACACACACACACACACACACACACACACACACACACACACACACACACACACACACACACACACACACACACACACACACACATACACACACACACACACACACACACACACACACACACACACATATTGATTACATGATGCGGCTCAACAGTGGCGTCACACATTCCTCTGGTGCCCCACTGAGTCCATGTGGTGTGGTAGGTGGACGGAAGAGGGGCGGTCTATATATATAGCCTTTACACACCCATCTGAGGGGAAGGGACCAGGAGGGGGAGAGGGAGCACCTGTCCCTCTCAGTCAACTGGGTCGAGGACATTATGCTGCAGGGACAGGGCCAGTCTCTCTATGGGTCTGTGCTTTACAGGTAAAAAAAGCTTTTGTAACCTGATGGCCACTGCTCTGGTGTGAACAGAGTCCCTCTGTCTCTGACTTCACAATGTGGCCCAGGTTAAGATCCGTAGAACAGACATCATGACTAGAAGGAACAAATTATGTTTTTTAAGCCAAGAGGCAATTTTGGAATCGGTTGCATCAAGCTCACAGCTATACATTTTTACTCTACTGTAGCCTAAGCTGCAATTGCAAACATGTCAAGTTTGAATCTGGATCACTGCTATTTCAGCAACTCTATGAAACTCTCTTTCCTCTCTATCTATCCTATCCAAAAAATACATCAAAAACATATGAGAGGAGTGGGACAGCCCCACTTCTTAAGAAGAAGAAGAAGAATAAATGTTGCCATGCTACTGTACAGCTGTAGCTTATCAAAAGAGAAGACGCAGCACAGCATCAGTCTGTATTTCCTTCATGATACTGTTCTTATGCCTACACTCTAGTGGATGTCTGTGTGCTAAAAAAAATGACCAGCCTTTATTAGGGATGCAAAAAATATCCTCTTGGAGATGGCCTTTGATGGGTAGACAACTTAGCTCTAGTACAATCTGACCCAGCATTTCACAGCCTATAATAACTGAGACCACTATAATTATCCATAACGGTATTCCAACTAGTACACCACAGTATAACAACACTACAACAGCACTTGTAAATCTTGCACTGATGTTACATTAAAAAAAACATATTTTTCTTTTCAGTACACACAAGATTTGAAAAGTGCACATTCAGCCATGGCGAAAGGTGAACTGTATCTTAGATCATTCAAAAAGCCAGACCCCAAATAGCACAAGTCATTACAGTTACAGAACACCCCATCCCTTCCACCTACAGGCAGATGAAACTGAGCCTGGATCTGTGTCTCTGTAACTGTAAGTGACGGATGACTGAGATACTGCAGGCATCAGGTCAGTGGTTCCACCCCAGCCAAAGCATATGGCAGCTGCTTCTCATGTGGCTGATTAAGAAAACTGTACACCCCCTCACTACATGATTCTCAGTAATAGGGTGTAGTGGGCCGAAAAGTATCCCTGTTCATTCCTGTCCTCACCCTGCTTCAACACGGCTGGATTCATACACCAAGCAACAGGTCACTATCATCCCAGAGGACATGGACATAGTACAGTATATTGATGCATCATCAGGTTTCTCTGACACACAAATATACTCATATTGTACAGCAGTCCACACTCACACATGTCCACTGATGATGACATACAGAGATGATAGGGTGCAGGGCTTCTTCACGTCTGTTTTGACAACCTCTATATTTATCTCCCGACTGGGTCACTCAGAAATAGACATCTCGGTCTCCCCATTTCTTAAATGGGCATTTTGTGGTTGAATTCATTATATTTTTCAGACAAAACTCAAAATGAGTAGAACTATCATAGTTGGATAGCAGTTAGTTCCAGTCTGGCATCAGGCCCACAACATTTCAATCCTTTGCTGCTAGATCAAATTGCACTGAAACTGGATTACACCAAACATCCAGGCCTTCGTGCCTGTTATAAGTCATGAGAAGTGGAGCCAAGATGGCCACACTAGGCTCCAGATCCCAGTCTGATTGATTTATGAACTGTGCTTCTACAACAGAACGGTAACCAATTTGCAGTAGGGCCACGAAATAACCAGCTCATTCACCTCCATGATCGAGGTATGAATGCGGTGCTCACTACACTTTCAGACATACATGTTCTGTGTATTCATGTCAGACAGGGAGGCTTCCTGTGAAAACCCTGCTTCCCAACCTCAATTCATTCAACCACAACTAGTAGAATAAGATGCTCTGCATCATATGAGATGTGAGAAGGGTACTGGGTCCATACGTGTCCATACTCACCAGGTTACTGTTGGTGTTGTTGCTGTCCTCCTCAGGCATGGGAAGAAACACAGCCAGGGCCACACAGTTGGCAAAGATGGTCAGCAGGATAATGATCTCGAAAGGTCTGAAGGGAAACACTTAGGAAAGGTTAAACTTATACTGTTTACACAGTGGATTACAGAGATGCAAGTACTAGTGGAAAAATTACCCAATTTTCATACTTGAGTAAAAGTAAAGATACCTTAATAGAAAATTACTCAAGTAAAAGTGAAAGTCACCCAGTAAAATCTTACTTGAGCAAAATTCAAAAAGTATTTGGTTTTAAATGTACTTAAGTATTAAAAATAAATGTAATTGCTAAAATTATTTCAAATTCCTTATATCAAGCAAAACCTTGTTTTTTAAATTTACGGATAGCCAGGGGCACACTCCAATACTCATACATAATTTACAAACAAAGTATTTGTGTTTAGTGAGTCCGCCAGATCAGATGCAGTAGGGATGACCAGAGATTTTATTTTTAAGTGTGTGAATTAGACCATTTTCCTATCCTGCTAAGCATGTTAATGAGTACTTTTGGGTGTCAGGGAAAATATATGGAGTAGAAAGTACATTCTTTTCTTTAGGAATGTAGTGGAGTAAAAGTAGAAGTTGTCAAAAAAATAAATAGTAAAGTAAAGTACAGATACCCCCAAAAAAGACTTAAGCAGTACTTTCAAGTATTTTTACTTAACTAAGTACTTTACACCACTGGATGCATGATGTATAGTATTAATATCATTTCAAAAGACAGTGAGATGCTCACAGAGTATCTAAACGGTGTGTGGGGTATGCTCATTTATTTTCAAACACACAAGGAACACACTGATATTACCTAACCAAGCAGTATGGATGGATATGGATAGCTATTCCACTGTTCGAGGCCTTCAGGTAGCACACATGCATCTCGATGAGATCTTACAACCCCACCCAACTATCAGATGACTGATCTAAATAGCCTTAAGGTGTACAGTATGGTTTAACAGGCCTCATGTTACAGTGAACTCGTGCTCTAGCTAGTTTTGTGTCAGTTGTTTGTCCAGGGCTACAACAACAATGTCTGCTGTTCAGGGGTATTGGAGGAGCTGAGAAACACTGGATAACTATTAACAGCGTAACCATCTGAATCATAAAAATGTGAGTCATCAATAAAGTGAGTATGCTGTATGTGCATGTTAGTGCCACCCAACCCCTCAATAGGGACGTCCCCACATCTAAAACACTGGAAGACGTTTGAGGCCAACACAATGGGTCAGTTACAAGAAAATCTGACCTATTTACATTGCCACCTGTGGTAAAGATCAATCAATCAATCAAATGTATTTATAAAGCCCTTTTTACATCAGCAGATGTCACAACGTGCTGTACAGAAACCCAGCCTTAAACCCCAAACAGCAAGCAATGCAGATGTAGAAGCATGGTGGCTAGGAAAAACTCCCTAGAAAGGCAGGAACCTAGGAAGAAACCTAGAAAGGAACCAGGCTCTGAGGGGTAGCCAGGCCTCTTCTGGCTGTACCGGGTGAAGATGGTGGAGAGTTCAAATATCTGTCTCCCTTCAGTACAGCACATTCAAATGGTCAATCTTGTGTAGTATTACACTCCTGGATGTGTAATAAATACAAAGCCATAATCAGGGTACTATCATGGATGATATACCACAACTACATTATCATCACCATTCCATTCTTGTGGGCCGGCTAAGGAATATTGGTGTCTCTGAGGGATCTTTGGCCTGGTTTGCTAACTACCTCTCTCAAAGAGTGCAGTGTATATAGTCAGAAAATCTGCTGTCTCAGCCATTGCCTGTCACCAAGGTAGTACCCCAAGGCTCAATCCTTTGCCCCACACTCTTCTCAATTTACATCAACAACATAACTCAGGCAGTATGAAGCTCTCTCATCCATTTATATGCAGATGATACAGTCTTATACTCAGCTGGCCACTACCCGGATTTTGCGTTCAATGCTCTACAACAAAGCTTTCTTAGTGTCCAACAAGCTTTCTCTACCCTTAACCTTGTTCTGAACACCTCCAAAACAAAGGCCATGTGGTTTGGTAAGAAGAATGCCCCTCTCCCCACATGTGTGATCACTACCTCTGAGGGTTTAGAGCTTGAAGTAGTCATCACATACAAGTACTTGGGAGTATGGCTGGATGGTTCACTGCCCTTCTTTCAACACATAACAAAGCTGCAGGCTAAAGTTAAATCTAGACTTGGTTTCCTCTATCGTAATTGCTCCTCTTTCACCCCAGCTGCCAAACTAACCCTGATTCAGATGACCATCCTACCCATGCTAGATTAATTTATATAATTTATAGATCGGCAGGAAAGGGTGTTCTCGAGCGGCTAGATGTTCTTTACCATTCGGCCATCAGATTTGCCACCAATGCTTCTTATAGGACACATCACTGCACTCTATGCTCCTCTGTAAACTGGTCATCTCTGTGTACCCGGCACAAGACCCACTGGTTGATGCTTACTTATAAAACCCTCTTAGGCCTCACTACCCCCTATCTGAGATATCTACTGCAGCCCTCATCCTCCACGTACAACACCCATTCTGCCAGTCACATTCTGTTAAAGGTCCCCTAAGCACACACAGCCCTGGGTCACTCCTCTTTTCAGTTCGCTGCAGCTAGAGACTGGAACGAGCTGCAACAAACACTCAAACTGGACAGTTTTATCTCAATCTCTTCATTCAAAGACTCAATCATGGACACTCTTACTGACAGTTGTGGCTGCTTTATGTGCTGTATTGTTGTCTCTACCTACTTGACCTTTGTGCTGTTGTCTGTGTCCAATAATGTTTGTACCATGTTTTGTGCTGCTACCACTTTGTGTTGCTACCATGTTGTTGTTAGGTTGTGTTGCTACCATGTTGTTGTCATGTTGTGTTACTACCATACTGTGTTGTCATGTGTTGCTGCTTTGCTACGCTGTTGTCTTAAGTCTCTCTTTATGTAGTGTTGTGTTGTCTCTCTTGTTGTGATGTGTGTTTAGTCATATATTTATTTTGTATTTAAAAAATGTTTTTAAATCCCAGGCCCCCGTCCCCGCAGGAGGCCTTTTGCCTTTTGGTAGGCCGTCATTGTAAATAAGAATTTATTCTTAACTGACTTGCCTAGTTAAATAAAGGTTAAATAAATCAAATAAATACAAATCATGCTGTGCCCTCTCAGAATGCAGTACCCAGTCCCGCCACCAGTCTGTATCTGAGGCAGCGTTCTCACAGCTTAGCATGTCTGTTTTTAGGCTGTGACGAGGGAGGACAGGTGTCCGTACAACCCCAGGAATATCATTACGCCGCCACTTTAACAAGCTCATATTTTACATGTCCAAAAATGTCCATCAACGGCTTTATCCAGACCACCATGTGGAAAACACTACTGGGTTATCCAGACCACCATGTGGAAAACACAACTGGGTTATCCAGACCACCATGTGGAAAACACTACTGGGTTATCCAGACCACCATGTGGAAAACACTACTGGGTTATCCAGACCACCATGTGGAAAACACTACTGGGTTATCCAGACCACCATGTGGAAAACACTACTGGGTTATCCAGACCACCATGTGGAAAACACTACTGGGTTATCCAGACCACCATGTGGAAAACACTACTGGGTTATCCAGACCACCATGTGGAAAACACTACTGGGTTATCCAGACCACCATGTGGAAAACACTACTGGGTTATCCAGACCACCATGTGGAAAACACTACTGGGTTATCCAGACCACCATGTGGAAAACACTACTGGGTTATCCAGACCACCATGTGGAAAACACTACTGGGTTATCCAGACCACCATGTGGAAAACACGACTGGGTTATCCAGACCACCATGTGGAAAACACTACTGGGTTATCCAGACCACCATGTGGAAAACACGACTGGGTTATCCAGACCACCATGTGGAAAACACTACTGGGTTATCCAGACCACCATGTGGAAAACACTACTGGGTTGAAGTGGCCATCAATACAAGACCAAACTAAAGGTGCATTATCAGTGTCATCAACAGTCATTTACTATCCTGCAAGTCCAAAGACAGGCTTCACTATCTGGCCATGTAAGAAACAATAGAAGTGCAGTGCTTTCAAACCATGAATGCCTAAGAGCATGACCCTGCTTCATGGTTAAAACCTTTTGATACCTAGTCTGTTTGTGCTGTGTTGACAAGACAGCACAAACAGATCTGGGACCAGGCTACTTCATATCTACATGACTCTGAGCATGGCTATCAAGTGACAACCCATCCCATTTTCCCACACACTCTTGACCCCTGACCCCTGGCCCCTGACCACTAAAGGATACTTCCATTCCACGATGTTAATGGCAGCCTTGCGGAAAGGGTTCTTCAGCGTGAGGAAGAAGAGAGAGCGCGCGGGCCGAGGGTTTCCTCCAGTGGCCAGGAGCTTCTTTAGCTTCTCCTTCTGCTTTCTCTTCAGAGTTTCCTCGTCCATAATGTAGGACTGCAGGTTCGGTTCGCCACCACTGTCCCCCATCTTGACTCTACCTGGAAAGTTTGGATGAAGTGAAGTCGATCGCTAAAATGGCCTCCTCAGCCAGCCACCTACTGTACTCCCAAATGGATCTGGTCCTCCAGATATTGGCCCAAGGTGGCCCAAGTGAAGATGGTTGCCTTCGGTGCTGTATTCCACCAGGTCAGCTAGCTCAGCTAATCTAGGTCTGCTCTGACAAGGTAATCCTACTAGTTCTCTTCATAACCTGCTGGGTCTGCTCTCCTCTCTCCTCTCTGCTGTCTATATCTCCCTGTCCTCTTTCTTGGTCATACACTCTATGACTGACAGTGTCTGACTGTCTCTCTCCTGTTCCCCTCTCTCTCCGCCCCCCCCCCTCTCTCCCTTTCTGATACGACAGGACTGTGCCTCTGTGAGAGTATTGGTTGGGAGGAACAGTTGGTCAGCGGAATAATAAATATAGACAATCATTGTCATTCTGCTGTGGAGGGGTGACATGGGGGACATGGGCAAAGATATATGAGAGGGGCGAGTGGGCATGGCTGGAGGTATGGTGAATGTGTGTGTGTGTGTGTGTGTGTGTGTGTGTGTGTGTGTGTGTGTGTGTGTGTGTGTGTGTGTGTGTGTGTGTGTGTGTGTGTGTGTGTGTGTGTGTGTGTGTGTACATTTACCAAGACTGAAACGTATGGCAGGGTAAGACACGTACTATGTCGTTCTCGGCCCTACAGTAATATTGTGTCATTGGCTAAAAGGGTTGGAGGGGTGTCCTGTCATTGGTCGTAGCAGACATTGGCTTTGCTGTATGACTTTCAATGACTTTTTAGCTGCCTTGACAGACATGACTTCTACCACTGGAGTTGAGGATTCTCCTCATTGGCTGACTGAACCCTCCATGACCTCTGATGTATGTTTGGGAATCAAGCGCAGTGCTAGTTCATACATGATGAACAGAGGAAATAAATGATCCCATTCCCATGAATGTGTTTCTTCTGAGTCTGCCTTTGATATATCCATGACAGTGAAGGATGACGTGAACTGTGGTTTCTGTTGCTGGACAGTTGGGACATCAACTGTGTTGTGCTTTCCTATTTTATGAAGAGAGTGGTTAAGGTCTAGCTAGTGGTGAGAGAGTGGTTAAGGTCTAGCTAGTGGTGAGAGAGTGGTTAAGGCCTAGCTAGTGGTGAGAGAGTGGTTAAGGCCTAGCTAGTGGTGAGAGAGTGGTTAAGGTCTAGCTAGTGGTGAGAAAGTGGGTAAGGCCTAGCTAGTGGTGAGAGAGTGGGTAAGGCCTAGCTAGTAGTGAGAGAGTGGGTAAGGCCTAGCTAGTGGTGAGAGAGTAGGTAAGGCCTAGCTAGTGGTGAGAGAGTAGGTAAGGCCTAGCTAGTGGTGAGAGAGTGGGTAAGGCCTAGCTAGTGGTGAGAGCGGTTAAGGTCTAGCTAGTGGTGAGAGAGTGGTTAAGGTCTAGCTAGTGGTGAGAGAGTGGTTAAGGTCTAGCTAGTGGTGAGAGAGTGGTTAAGGCCTAGCTAGTGGTGAGAGAGTGGGTAAGGCCTAGCTAGTGGTGAGAGAGTGGTTAAGATCTAGCTAGTGGTGAGAGAGTGGTTAAGATCTAGCTAGTGGTGAGAGAGTGGTTAAGGCACACACCTGTCTATATAAGGTCCCACAGTTGACAGTGCATGTCAGAGCAAAAACCAAGCCAAGAGTTCAAAGGAATTGTCTGTAGAGCCCCGAGACAGGATTGTTCCAGAAGGACAACAATCTCTGCAGCACTCCACCAATCAGAACTTTATGGTAGAGTGGCCAGACGGAAGCCACTCCCCAGGAAAAGGCACATGACAGCCCGCTTGGAGTTTGCCAAAGGGCACCTAAAAGACTCTCAGTCAAGTATTAGCTTTGTTATTTATAAAACATTGCACATAGTTGTCATGGCGTGTTGCTTGTACCGCTGGTAAGAGCAAACATGAGATTATTGTGATATATTTACTAATGCTTTGTTGTTCCACTATTGCCCCGTCAATGCACTGGCCTTAGCCTCTACGCCCAAAACGTTGGACGTCTGGGCACTTACCTGTAGTGTGTTTTATTCAAGCATACTTTCACTGTCATCCATTAGTGGTCACTTCTCTGGTCTTTCCCCAACTACTACCAAATAGTAGGGGGATAATAGTCTTGGTTTCCTCCCAGATTGCCCCTAAAAGGATAAAGAATGCATTCTTTCGGAGAACACCATTGTGTTCATCAGAGTCTCATCTTTCCATAGAGTGGTTAGTATGTAGGCAAACCATTTTCATGAGAAGACCAATTTTCAGGATGCCTCCTGCTCTGACAAACAGCATGGTAGCTCTGACACTTTCCACCGCAGATGCGGAAGGCTGTCATAAGCGGATGTGTTGGATTGAGACACAGCCCATACAAAGAAAAGGATATCTCTAGTTTAAGGCCAGGCACCACACCCTATTAAGGATTAAAAAAAAATCTTAATCATATCAGAATCAACATTTACCAGTTGAATGTAGACATAATATAATATATATTTTGATGTAGTAACTATTTTTGGTTACGACATGATTCCATATGTGTTATTTCATAGTGTTGATGTCTTCACTATTATTCTACAATGTAGAAAATACTACAAATAAAGAAAAACCCTTGAGTAAGTAGGTGTGTTCAAACTTTTGACTGGTATTTAAAAAAAACTGGAAAATCAAGTTTTGACTGCACTGCCCCTTTAACTTCACCAATCGTAATTAATGCATATACTTAACCATCAAAACTCAACGTTTATCCCCCCCGGACAAATGTCAAATATTGACTGTGTCAAACCATGAGATCTTGTTGGAATTATTGCCAGTGAGATCTACACTACTGTTCAAAAGTTTGGGGTCAATTAGAAATGTCCTTGTTTTAGAAAGTAAAGCAAATTTTTTGTACATAAAATAAACATCAAATTGATCAGAAATACAGTGTAAACATTGTTAATGTTGTAAATGACTATTGTAGCTGGAAACGGCTGATTTTTTAGGGAATATCTACATAGGCGTACAGAGGTCCATTATCAGCAACCATCACTCCTGTGTTCCAATTGCACGTTGTGTTAGCTAATCCAAGTTCATCATTTTAAAAGGCTAATTGATCATTAGAAAACCTTTTTGCAATTATGTTAGCACAGCTGAAAACTGTTGTTCTGATTAAAGAAGCACTAAAACTGGCCTTCTTTAGACTAGTTGAGTATCTGGAGCATCAGCATTTGTGGATTACAGGCTCAAAATGGCCAGAAACAAAGAACCTTCTTCTGAAACTTGTCAGTCTATTGTTGTTCTGAGAAATGAAAGTTATTCCATGTGAGAAATTGCCAAGAAACTGAAGATCTCATACAATGCTGTGTACTACTCCCTTCATAGAACATCGCAAACTGGCTCTAACCAGAATAGAAAGAGGAGTGAGAGGCCCCGGGGCACAACTGAGCAAGGGGACAAGTATATTAGAGTGTCTAGTTTGAGAAACAGATGCCTCACAAGTCCTCAACTCGCAGCTTCATTAAATAGTACCCGCAAAACACCATTCTCAACATCAACATTGAAGAAGAAACTCTAGGATGCTGGGCATCTAGGCTGTTTCCAGCTTACATTAGTCATTTACAATATTAACAATGTCTACACTGTATTTGTGATCAATGTTATGTCATTTTAATGGACAAAAATGTGCTTTTCTTTCAAAAACAAGGACATTTCTAAGTGACCCCAAACTTTTGAACAGTAGTGTAAGTCAACAGTTGCCACTCTTATGACTCTTGCTATTTATAGTATCAGTTCATGCTCTATCATGTCTAATGCTTTGTGCAATATATGTGAAAGGCTTTGTGCTGTATATATACATGTAGAACCCAAATACAGCAACCAAACATTTGTGACAGGCCCTTAGTCCGTTGCCTGGCTACCCAGACTCATTGCTCCGGCCTAACCCCAAGCCTATGAACGTTTCGCAAACAAATTTAGTTTGAGTCATCAGTCAACTAAGTCTGAGGAATGAGCACAATTATGCCAAACTATTACAACTAATTAGACAATGAGATGAACACTATTATGAATACTGTTTAACCAAAACTATTTTTTCCTTTCAGTATCAGTTGTCCCGTTGTAGAATCTGCTTCTTTTCCAAGACTATGTGTGTCAAATGTCTTTATTTCCAGTTTTTTCACTCAATATCACACTGAAATTTCCAAAAGAAGCCATGCGCTGTAATAAAATGAACGTTTATTTTGATAACAAACCGTAATGTGTCGCTACAGTGATCAGTTTCTCATTTCGAAATATAATAAACATTGCATACTTATTCAAATCAAATCAAATGTATTCATATCGCCCTTCGTACATCAGCTGATATCTCAAAGTGCTGTACAGAAACCCAGCCTAAAACCCCAAACAGCAAGCAATGCAGGTGTAGAAGCATTATTGAATTAATTGCTCTCAGAGATTCAGGTGTTGATCTTAAAATCAGAAGTGTATTGTTTTTTTACATAATCAGATTTCCAAAGTGGTTTGGTGCAACATTTTAGTGTCACAAAACAATACACATTGCCAATACATAACACAGTATCAAGCGGAAAAGTATTACATTATTTTCTTTGTGCTGATGTTGTGGTGAGCAGTCCTTGGAGAGGGGGTACTCACACCCTTTCTACAAATGTCCATCTACAGTCCCTCTCACAAACGACACTACCCATAATCCCCTAGGTCCCAGAGCCCTCTGTCTCCCCACAGTCTACCCCCGGGGAGATACTGGAAGAGTGTGAGAGAGAGCGAGTTGACCCCCCATCTCTGTGTCCCGAGTCCTCTGTCCTACATGGAGCAGAACTGGGGCTGTGGCATGCCTGTTCCTCCTCATGCCCCTCTCTCCCTTTCCCCTGCCCCTCCACCAGACCCTGCAGGTATTTAATATGACGAATCGCTGCCCTGAGTGTCTCCACTTTACTGAGCCTCTTCTCACTGGCGCCACCTGGCAGATGGTCCCTAAGCTTGGCATAGCCCTGGTTCACACACTTTACCCTCTGACGCTCCCGCTCGTTCCTCTTCTGTAGAAACGCCGGCTCGAAGGGGCATTCATACACCCCGAAGCGCCCATGGTGGAAGGGAGATAAGTATGGGAGCAGGGTGGGGCCTCGGGGGCCCCGGAACGAGGCATCATAGAGGCCTCGGGGATCCATGGTGGTGGGGTAGAGGAGTAAGGGCACGGTGTGGGCCAGAGGGTCAGAGTGGAGGTGGTGGGAATGGGAGTGGGTGCGGTTCTCAGAGTGGCCACTAGAGGGAGAGAGTCTATATGGCAGGATGCTGCCTCTGTTAAGGTAAGTGGGCCGCTGATCTACGAATGGGTGGGAGAAGGCAGCACTCATGTTGATGGTGTAAAGGAACAGAGATAGAGATCCTCTGTGGACAAATTGATGGATTAGGAATCGAAGAGGCAAATTAGTGAATCACTTTGTTTTGTTGTTTCCTCCGCTCGTGACATCCAGTTTTCTGGGGAACTTGTTCCCCTCAAGTGGAAGGAGAAACCAGGTGAAGCTTCATCATCAAACACTCTCCTCTGCTCTCCTCTTGTAGATCTGTGGATGTGAATTAAGACAGGATGAAAGTTTAGAGCTTATTTAAATGAGACGCCTTCATCAAACAAGGGACTTTTTGAGGATAATGATGATTATTGCATGTATTTAAAGATGAAGTGAGGCTATATAAACTTCAGAGGTAAGGGATTAGGTAGCTGCACTTGAGGATCTTTTCGGTTCCTTGAGAATCTTAATTTTTTTATTGCAATGAGAGTATGCAAATTCTGGACTACTCTGGCTTTAATCTACTTTGACTTTTTTGTAAATCAAAAGTCAATTGTTCTGAGAAGCAACAATGAACGTCACATGAAAGGGTTAATATTGTGGGCGGAACTGTAATTTCCCTCAATAATCTTAAAATATCTTCTAATCCCTCTCTCCCTCCTCTTCTTCTCCTCTCTTTCTTTCATTCTCTTCTCTCCCTCTACTGCACAGATAGAGAGAAAGAGAGAGAGAGAGAAAGAGAGAGAGAGAGAGAGAGAGAGAAAGAGAGAGACACAGAGAGAGAGAGAGAGAGAGAGAGAGAGAGAGACAGACAGAGAGAGACAGAGAGAGAGAGAGAGAGAGAGAGAGAGAGAGAGAGAGAGAGAGACAGAGAGAGACAGAGAGAGAGAGAGACAGAGACAGAGAGAGAGACACATAGAGAGAGAGTCAGAGAGAGAGACACAGAGAGAGAGAGAGAGAGACAGAGAGAGAGACAGAGAGAGAGAGAGAGAGAGAAGAGGAATTCCCCTCTCTTTAAGCCAGTGTTGGGTTTCCCAAAGACAGTGGAACTTCTGCCAAAACCACTTTGGCATTTGAAAGAGAGGGTTATTGTATACAACATTGACAGTTGTATATGTCTTTTGAAGTAACAATTTTAAACACACACACAGAGACACACACAAGCACACACCACCCCCACCAGATAACGCTGTATCTTGAAGTACTGGGGAAAAAAACAATCATCAAGAGGAGGAATCATGTATGCTGAGTCTTTCTTTGCATTCAAAGTATGCTGTATCGCATTAGTGGAAACCAAGACTGTTCTCAGGGCTGGGCTGGTTTTGACGAGCAAAAGTGACTTTTCGTAGCAGGTTAGGAGAACTTACACAGCCGGTTAGGAGAATTATCGTTGCAGGTTAGGATAATTAGGTTAAGATTAGAAAAAGGGATAGGGTTAGCTAAAATGCTAAAATTGTCCCTGACGTGACTCAAACATGTCTAGCTACAACCTGGTCTGCCCTGAGAACAGTCTTGGTTTCCACTATTGCGATGCTGCTCAAGGTATTAGGACTTAGATAGAATAGATGTAATACAAGCAGAATTACAATGTCTTGTAATTCATAAGTACAATGGTATTCATATAATCTAAAACTATATTACGAATAAGAATGATCTATCTATACTCGCCATCTATATATACCTCTATCTATATACTATCTACATTCTACGTATTATCATAGAACCAAACATAAGATATCATATTAAAGCATAATGTACAATGCATCCTTTTTCAGTCCATTGAATCAAACTTACTGATATATAAGACAGAACAAATAATATATATTTACTGTAGATATTTAGGCCTACTATGGATATTTACTGTTTGGCCACACTAACACCTCTTCATCCTGCATTATTTACATGTCACATGACACAGTTCATTGCATTTATTTGCATGGACTCGTACATAATGCAAAAAGTCAAATGTGTTTCCTCCATTGCAGATGTGTTCATTCTACTCTCTCCATCTTACCTTCAGATGAACAGATGAGACTCAGGTTCCTCCACATTGAGTACCAGGCCTCCAGGTGCTCAGGGGGGAGACGGGAAAGTCCTTAGCCAGCCTGGGGTAGTCTCTCTCTGCAGTCAGGACCTCAGTGCGGTCCCTCTCAGGTATTCCGTGGTGGTGTGGTCTCTCTGTAGTTGTGTGTCACGTTGAAGGTGGATCCCAGCTCTTACCTGCTCTCACCCCTGGACGCCCCGCCCACAATGAGATGGTTGGGAAATCAACTGAGATGAAGAAAGTGTTTGTAGCATAAAGAAGTGGAATTTTATAAACACACCCATTCCCAATGTTTGATTCAAGAATGTAATGATAGTTTGACATTAATGACAAGCTTGTCAACACTGCAGTAAGTAATGTCGAGTCAGACAAATTTAGCAGACGTCCTTATCAAGAGCAACGGCACACATTCTGGTACCTTTCCAGACTGGACCCAGTGGGAATCAAACCCACTACTCTGGTGTTGCAAGCACCATGAACTACCAACTGAGCCACACAGGACTCAATGATCTCTGAGACAGAGCATCAGTGCCAGTAATTCAGCATGAAAAAAACCTCATTACACTATTGATTTGTGTTTAATTTCATATTGCTGATTGAGTCAACTGCAGTAAGCATTGTCTTGAAGAGAATTACATTGTTCTGACAACTAAGGATCATCTCCTTTTTCCTCCTGTTGTTCATTGTCTTGAAGGAAGGGACTGTTCAAACTGCCACTAAATGTCAGTTGCAGTAATAGCCAGGTTTACAGGTTCAGAGCAGAATCACAGAGCTTCATCCTGAGAATGACTGTTTGCTGTTTCCTATCCCTAATCCTCTACTTCCAACACTGATTAAACAGTCTAGTCATTTAGCTAGAACCATAGAAATCACTGAAGATATTTAATAAATAAAGGACCTCATTGGGTGGACCCCCTTTCTAGAAAGCACACTCTTCCTGTTCTCCTACAATGTGAAATATACACTGAATTTACACAGGGCATGGACTCCACAAGGCGTTGAAAGCATTCCACAGGGATGCTGGCCCATGTTGACTCCAATGCTTCCCAAAGTTGTGTCAAGTTGGCTGAATGTCCTTTGTGTGGTGGACCATTCTTGATAAACACAGGAAACTGTTGAGCCCAGCACCATTGCAGTTCTTGACACAAACCAGTGCACCTGGTACCTACTACCATACCCTGTTCAAAGGCACTTAAATATTTTGTCTTGTCCATTCACCCTCTGAATGACACACAGACACAATCCATGTCTCAATTGTCTCAAGGCTTAACAGTCCTTCTTTAACTTGTCTCCTCCCCTTCATCTACACTGATTAAAGTGGATTTAACAGGTTAAATCGATAAGGGATCATAGCTTTCACCTGGATTCACCTGGTCAGTCTATGTCATGGAAAGAGCAGGGGTTTCTTATGTTTTGTACACTCAGTGTAGATCCATTAATTAAACAGAGCAAATGCACAGACCCAGTAAATGCTATAGTACCTGATTCTGCTATTAACCATCGTCTGAATCAACATGGTTCTTTATCATCATCTGATTGTGTTTACTATATGGCATTGATTGCACTGCACTGTGTTTGCTGCTGTGTGTTCATCGTGGTACGTTGAACATGTAAGATACTCTGTGTGTTCATCGTGGTACGTTGAACATGTAAGATACTCTGTGTGTTCATCGTGGTATGTTGAACATGTAAGATACTCTGTGTGTTCATCGTGGTATGTTGAACATGTAAGATACTCTGTGTGTTCATCGTGGTATGTTGAACATGTAAGATACTCTGTGTGTTCATCGTGGTACGTTGAACATGTAAGATACTCTGTGTGTTCATCGTGGTACGTTGAACATGTAAGATACTCTGTGTGTTCATCGTGGTATGTTGAACATGTAAGATACTCTGTGTGTTCATCGTGGTACGTTGAACATGTAAGATACTCTGTGTGTTCATCGTGGTATGTTGAACATGTAAGATACTCTGTGTGTTCATCGTGGTATGTTGAACATGTAAGATACTCTGTGTGTTCATCGTGGTATGTTGAACATGTAAGATACTCTGTGTGTTCATCGTGGTATGTTGAACATGTAAGATACTCTGTGTGTTCATCGTGGTATGTTGAACATGTAAGATACTCTGTGTGCCACTTGTTTCTTACCATGCCATTTAAAAAAATGAGAGCCATTTCTTGACTTCACTCTTTCTATTTAGTTAAAACAATTATAAATGACTCAAATGACAATAAATGTAAATGTGATGTGATTTGCAGGGTGGCCTGGGACAGGTCTGAGCGTGTGCTCTCTGTGATTAGAGAAGAGTAAGGTTCACACAAGAGCCCGGGACTGAGTCACAGACAGTCAGGGAAAGGGGGATTGAGTTGCAGCCGTGTCTGTCTATTACACACATCACACACGTATGCACACACACACACTCACATCAAACGCAGACGACATACTTTAAAGACCCCAAACATCAGTCATCTCCAGATAACGATTAGTGTGGACTCGAATGGCCAGCCCGTAAAAACAACATCAATATTCTCTCATTAAGTTGCTGCTTGACGTGCTCCTCCTCCAAATATGGAGCTGGATTGAGATCCTCAACCATCTAGAGGGAAATACAATCACTGAAATACTGCCACTATACTAGTACAACAACTCCACACTCACACCACTAGCAAACATCTACCATAACAACCGCGGAACATCTACAACTTCATCAACTCAATTTTTATCAGCAACATCATGCAAATTGTTGGGTATCATATATATTGTCCTGTGAATGTGATTACAGATTCAATTTAGCGAACAAAAACAAAAAGTAAACAGCAAATATTAATATCATAGCGAGATAATGTCTGAAATTAACTGTCTGATGCCACATAGACTACTGTGTTTTGTGACTCAAAGTAAGCCCATCGCTATAGTTCAGAGGTTATATGATCCAACTGTGCACTTACAGTATGTCAGGAAATGTTGTTCACTAACCATATGGATCTGTGGGAGATTTGGTAGGGATTGGAAGTCAACAAGTTCAGGAAAAGGAATGTGACAGGTGAGATAGGACAGGTAATTCCCTTTAAAGAGAAGAACAGAACTATGTCACACTATCTAAGTGTGTCAGACCAACCATAACACACACACACCTCATCTGTTTTGGATAAATACTTTGAAGAGCGATGGAGATGTGAAGAGCGTGTCTCACCATCGGAAGTATGGGAAAACAAGGATGCCAAGAGTGTGCAAAGCTGTCATCAGTTTATAAATATACAGTGCATTCAGAAAGTATTCAGACCCCTTGACTTTTTCCACATTTGGTTACATTACAGCTGTCAATGAGATGTATATGTTTAAATGAATGATTAGAATATTCCACCCTGAAACCATATGATTGTATGAAATTGATTAGAGTCATAAAATCTACTCCAGAGCGCTAAGGGACCTCAGACTGGGGCAAAGGTTCACCTTCCAACAGGACAATGACCGTAAGCACACAGCCTATAGGCAGAAACTCAAACAGGAAATACCCGTGCAAATGTCTATTCAATGCTGGTCTGACCAATCAGAATCCACGTTTCAAGACTGTTTTGATCACGTGGACTGATATATGTTCCGGGTAGCCTCAGAAAATAATATTGACGTATATGCTGATTCGGTGAGTGAGTTTATAAGGAAGTCTATAGGAGATGTTGTACCCACTGTGGCTTTAAAAACTTACCCTAACCAGAAACCGTGGATCGATGGCGGCATTCGCGCAAAACTGAAAGCTCAAACCACCGGATTTAACCATGGAAAGGTGACTGGGAATATGGCAGAATATAAACAGTGCAGTTATTCCCTCCGCAAGGCAATCAAACAAGCAAAATGTCTATATAGAGACAAAATGGAGTCGCAATTCAACGGCTCAGACATGAGAAGTATGTGGCAGGGAATACAGACAATCACAAAAGGAAAACCAGTCATGTTACGGACACCTACGTCTTGCTTCCAGACAAACTAAACATCTTCTTTGCCCGCTTTGAGGATAATACAGTGCCACCGACGCGGCCCGCTACCAAGGACTGTGGGCTCTCCTTCTCCGTGGCCAACGTGAGTAAGATATTTAAACGTGTTAACCTTCACAAGGCTGCCGGCCCAGACGACATCCCTAGCTGCGTCCTCAGAGCATGCGCAGACCAGCTGGCTGGTGTGTTGACGGATATATTCAATCTTCAATCTTCTCCTATAGAGCTCCATTTTTATGGAATGGTCTGCCTACCCATGTGAGAGACGCAAACTTGGTCTCAACCTTTAAGTCTTTACTGAAGACTCATCTCTTCAGTGGGTCATATGATTGAGTGTAGTCTGGCCCAGGAGTGTGAAGGTGAACGGAAAGGCTCTGGAGCAACGAACTGCCCTTGCTGTCTCTGCCTGGCCGGTTCCCCTCTTTCCACTGAGATTCTCTGCCTCTAACCCTATTACAGGGGCTGAGTCACTGGCTTACTAGGGCTCTTTCACACCGTCCCTAGGAGGGGTGCGTCACTTGAGTGGGTTGAGTCACTGATGTGATCTTCCTGTCTGGGTTGGCGCCCCCCCTTGGGTTGTGCCGTGGCGGAGATCTTTGTGGGCTATACTCGGCCTTGTCTCAGGATGGTAAGTTGGTGGTTGAAGATATCCCACTTGTGGTGTGGGGGCTGTGCTTTGGCAAAGTGGGTGGGGTTATATCCTTCCTGTTTGGCCCTGTCCCGGGGTGTCATTGGATGGGGCCACAGTGTCTCCTGACCCCTCCTGTCTCAGCCTCCAGTATTTATGCTGCAGTAGTTTATGTGTCGGGGGGCTAGGGTCAGTTTGTTATATCTGGAGTACTTCTCCTGTCCTATCCGGTGTCCTGTGTGAATTTAAGTATGCTCTCTCTAATTCTCTCTTTCTCTCTTTCTTTCTTTCTCTCTCTTGGAGGACCTGAGCCCTAGGACCATGCCTCAGGACTACCTGACATGATGACTCCTTGCTGTCCCCAGTCCACCTGGCCGTGCTGCTGCTCCAGTTTCAACTGTTCTGCCTGTGATTATTATTATTCGACCATGCTGGTCATGTATGAACATTTGAACATCTTGGCCATGTTCTGTTATAATCTCCACCCGGCACAGCCAAAAGAGGACTGGCCACCCCACATAGCCTGGTTCCTCTCTAGGTTTCTTCCTAGGTTTTGGCCTTTCTAGGGAGTTTTTCCTAGCCACCGTGCTTCTACATCTGCATTGCTTGCTGTTTGGGGTTTTAGGCTGGGTTTCTGTACAGCACTTTGAGATATCAGCTGATGTACGAAGGGCTATATAAATAAATTTGATTTGATTCAACTATGACAGAAAAAATGTGGAAAAAAATCCAGAAAATCACATTGTAGGATTTTTAATTTATTTGCAAATTATGGTGGAAAATAAGTATTTGGTCAATAACAAAAGTTTATCTCAATACTTTGTTATATACCCTTTGTTGGCAATGACAGAGGTCAAACATTTTCTCTAAGTCTTCACAAGGTTTTCACACACTGTTGCTGGTATTTTGGCCCATTCTTCCATGCAGATCTCCTCTAGAGCAGTGATGTTTTGGGGCTGTTGCTGGGCAACACGGACTTTCAACTCCCTCCAAAGATTTTCTATGGGGTTGAGATCTGGAGACTGGCTAGGCCACTCCAGGACCTTGAAATGCTTCTTACGAAGCCACTCCTTCTTTGCCCGGGCGCTGTGTTTGGGATCATTGTCATGCTGAAAGACCCAGCCACGTTTCATCTTCAATGCCCTTGCTGATGGAAGGAGGTTTTCACTCAAAATCTCACGATACATGGCCCCATTCATTCTTTCCTTTACATGGATCAGTCGTCCTGGTCCCTTTGCAGAAAAACAGCCCCAAAGCATGATGTTTCCACTCCCATGCTTCACAGTAGGTATGGTGTTCTTTGGATGCAACTCAGCATTCTTTGTCCTCCAAACACGACGAGTTGAGTTTTTTCCAAAAAGTTATATTTTGGTTTCATCTGACCATATGACATTCTCCCAATCTTTTTCTGGATCATCCAAATGCTCTCTAGCAAACTTCAGATGGGCCTGGACATGTACTGGCTTAAGCAGGGTGACACGTCTGGCACTGCAGGATTTGAGTCCCTGGCAGCGTAGTGTGTTACTGATGGTAGGATTTGTTATTTTGGTCCCAGCTCTCTGCAGGTCATTCACTAGGTCCCCCCGTGTGGTTCTGGGATTTTTGCTCACCGTTCTTGTGATAATTTTGACCCCACGGGGTGAGATCTTGCGTGGAGCCCCAGATCGAGGGAGATTATCAGTGGTCTTGTATGTCTTCCATTTCCTAATAATTGCTCCCACAGTTGATTTCTTCAAACCAAGCTGCTTACCTATTGCAGATTCAGTCTTCCCAGCCTGGTGCAGGTCTACAATTTTGTTTCTGGTGTCCTTTGACAGCTCTTTGGTCTTGGCCATAGTGGAGTATGGAGTGTGACTGTTTGAGGTTGTGGAAAGGTGTATTTTAAACTGATAACAAGTTCAAACAGGTGCCATTAATACAGGTAACGAGTGGAGGACAGAGGCGCCTCTTACAGAAGAAGTTACAGGTATGTGAGAGCCTGAAATCTTGCTTGTTTGTAGGTGACCAAATACTTATTTTCCACCATCATTTGCAAATAAATTCATAAAAAATCCTACAATGTGATTTTCTGGATTTTTTCTGTCGTAGTTGGTGTACCTATGATGAAAATTACAGGCCTCTCTCATCTTTTTAAGTGGGAGAACTTGCACAATTGGTGGCTGACTAAATACTTTTTGCCCCACTGTAATTGTTACCCAGAAATGATTTGATATTGAGATAAAAAAACTTCTGCACTGGCCTTTTAAGAAACATTTTAAGAAACTCCATACAATGCATATTACCGGGCATTGTGTATGTTACCCATGCATCGCCCAAGCCTTCCCCATTTCTCCTTCTCCCAAATCCAGATAGCTGATGTTCTGAAAGAGCTGCAAAATCTGGACCCTTACAAATCAGCCGGGCTAGACAATCTGGACCCTTTCTTTCTAAAATGATCTGCCAAAATTGTTGCAACCCCTATTACTAGCCTGTTCAACCTCTCTTTCATGTCGTCTGAGATTCACAAAGATTGGAAAGCAGCTGCGGTTATCCCCCTCTTCAAAGGGGGGACACTCTTGACCCAAACTGCTACAGACCTATATCTATCCTACCCTGCCTTTCTAAGGTCTTCGAAAGCCAAGTCAACAAACATATTACCGACCATTTCGAATCCCACCGCACCTTCTGCGCTATGCAATCTGGTTTCAGAGCTGGTCATGGGTGCACCTCAGCCACGCTCAAGGTCCTAAACTATATCTTAACCACCATCGATAAGAAACAATACTGTGCAGCCGTATTCATTGACCTGGCCAAGGCTTTTGACTCTGTCAATCACCACATCCTCATCGGCAGACTCGATAGCCTTGGTTTCTCAAATGGTTGCCTCGCCTGGTTCACCAACTACTTCTCTGATAGTGTGTCAAATCGGAGTGCCTGTTGTCCGGGCCTCTGGCAGTGTCTATGGGGGTGCCACAAGGGGAGTTGTATGGCATTGAAACTCGTCTGGAGGGGTGCCACAGTGTTCAATTATTGGGCCGACTCTTCTCTGTATACATCAATGATGTCACTCTTGCTGCTGGTGAGTCTCTGATCCACCTCTACGCAGACGACACCATTCTGTATACTTCTGGTCCTTCTTTGGACACTGTGTTAACAATCCTCCAGACGAGCTTCAATGCCATACAACTCCCCTTCCGTGGCCTCAAACTGCTCTTAAATGCAAGTAAAACTAAATGCATGCTCTTCAACCGATCGCTGCATGCACCTGCCCGCCCGTCCAGCATCACTATTCTGGACGGTTCTGACTTAGAATATGTGGACAACTACAAATACCTAGGTGTCTGTTTAGACTGTAAACTCTCCCTCCAGACTCATATCAAACATCTCCAATCCAAAGTTAAATCTAGAATTGGCTTCCTATTTCGCAACAAAGCATCCTTCACTCATGCTGCCAAACACACCCTTGTAAAACTGACCATCCTACCAATCCTCGACTTAGGCGATGTCATTTACAAAATAGCCTCCAATACCCTACTCAATAAATTGGATGCAGTCTATCACAGTGCCATCCGTTTTGTCACCAAAGCCCCATATACTACCCACCACTGCGACCTGTACGCTCTCGTTGGCTGGCCCTCGCTTCATACTCGTCGCCAAACCCGCTGGCTCCAGGTCATCTACGAGACCCTGCTAGGTAAAGTCCCCCCTTATCTCAGCTCGCTGGTCACCATAGCAGCACCCACCTGTAGCACGCGCTTCAGCAGGTATATCTCTCTGGTCACCCCCAAATCCAATTCTTCCTTTGGCCACCTCTCCTTCCAGTTCTCTGCTGCCAATGACCGGAACGAACTACAAAAATCTCTGAAACTGGAAACACATCTCCCTCATTAGCTTTAAGCACCAGCTGTCAGAGTAGCTCACAGATGACTGCACCTGTACATATCCCATCTATAATTTAGCCCAAACAACTACCCCTTCCCCTACTGTATTTATTTATTTTGCTCCTTTGCACCCCATTATTTCTATCTCTACTTTGCACTTTCTTCCACTGCAAATCTACCATTCCAGTGTTTAACTTGCTATATTGTATTTCCTCCGCCACCATGGCCTTTTTTGCCATTACCTCCCTTATCTCTTCTCATTTGCTCACATTGTATATAGACTTATTTTTTCTACTGTATGTTTGTTTTACTCCATGTGTAACTCTGTGTTGTTGTGTGTGTCGAACTGCTTTGCTTTATCTTGGCCAGGTCGCAATTGTAAATGAGAACTTGTTCTCAACTTGCCTACCTGGTTAAATAAAGGTGGAATAAAAACAAAATTGTCAATGGGCCGCACGGTGCATTCTGGGCGTTTCTGGGACAATGTGTGCACTCCTTCAAGGAGTTAATGGAAGTCAATTGGGTGTTATTTTAATCTTTCTCCATTTATTGGCCATTAAAATGTCCATCTCCTAATTTCTTCAAGTATTTCTCAATAGTCTGAGTGAATAATAATCTGGGCAATCCAGAACCACATTTTATGTAAGCAATGTGGTTCTGGTGGGGGAGGTTATTTGACATAGCGGGTTGTGAAACCAGTGGATTTCTCTTTGGTATCATACAAAGGGTGGTTCTAATCCTGAATACTGATTGGTTAAAACCACATTCCAGCCGGTGACTATTCCACAAATTACCACCGGCTAAATCTATGACCTTAAAATGCCTATTTACTCTGTTCCACCTGACTGTGCAATCCACTGTCTCATCAGCCCAGCCAGGCAATTGATAAACTTGATCTCCACTATAAAAAGCATCTAGACATTATGTCACATTTCTTTTAGACTAAAATGTTTTCAACAGCATAGATTTGTATATACCTCGAACTCCAACTGTCCTTTAGTAATGAATGAGTCGGGATGAGACAGACATGTAAGGCAGCGTTTCTCTGCCAGTTGAAATCATGAATTAGCTGGCATAATTTTTATGGATATATACAAAGAAATGTCAATTGAAAAAAGGTCAAACGAAGTTTAGCTAGTTTGCAGTATTTCCAGCTTCAGTTTGAAGTGAATGTGTGAGCTGTGTTGTTGGCTAGCTCCTCTGAACAACAGTGTCCTGACGAGAGGGCACATTTTCTAAACCAGGCAATATCGCTCATCATTAACTCATTGTTATTGATGTATGCAAATAAATGTCACTAGAAAACAGATTAAACAGACGCAAATGGATCTACTTTGCTGTTATTCTGGCTGCACTGTTTGACGTGACTAAGTTAGCCATAGTTGGCTAGCTAGCAAGCAAGGGAAAAAAACGTTGCCAGCCAGTATGGTAATGGAACATTTAGAACAATGACTGGGTCGTGTCTCTGGTAGCGACCCTACATTTGTTTCAGGACTATATATTGTGAAAGGATGAAATAGTATGAATAAATTAAAATTATTTGGTTTTAATGAAAATATGTCAATCATTATTTGAGTATGTTGGTAACCCCTTGTATGAAATTGATAATGCCCTCGAAGTCGGTGTTTGGAGGATATATTGACTTCGTCTCGGGCCTAACAACACCAGTGCCAAAATATCCTCCAAATACTGGCTTCTCGGGCATTATCACTTAATTAGACAAATTTAACGCAGCCTCTGCCAAGTCTATGAGCCTTCCGATATTCAAAGGGTGCCAGACAGATGCGTTCAGTTTGGTTCAACGTTTGCTAGGTTTCGTGACAGTTTGTGCTGAACAACACGTTACCCCGAAGCGGTACGTACTGTTCTTAAACAGCCTTGGAGCTACACTTGCTTCTGTTTGGTGGGAGCAGCGAGGTGTGGTCTGATCAATATGGGTGTGACCACTCGAAATCCCAAAACTCATGCAGCACTTCGAGCTGCATTCGGGAGCGGCAATTATCCTGTGGTGTTGCAGTGTGTGTGTTCGAGCCGGAAGGCTAACGAAGCCGGCTGTAGACGAAAGTCGGCGCGTGAAGTCGGGGAGGTTTATAAGTGACAAACAAAAATCGGACCCTGTAGTGGTTTTCCAACAACAAGAGAACAATCAGATCAGCAGGAAACCAACTCGAGATAATAAAGCCAACTGTTGACATAAACAAAAACAATAAAGGAGATGGTTGATCTCTCTGCATTGTGCTATTCTGCCAGGTCGCAGTTGTAAATGAGAACTTGTTCTCAACTGGACTACCTGGTGAAATAAAAACATTAAATACAAAATTCTGCTTGCTGGAGTTGTTTCAAAATCAGGTCCAAGAGCGCTAGATATGCAAACAAACTGTTTTAAACTGTGACTCGAACCAGAATGAATTGTATTGGGACAGTTGCATATTTAACTTGTGAGAGTAGTGTAATGGCCAACAATGCATACTCACTGCAGTTGAGTTCCTCAGTGTGGAGTACAGTCAGATGCTGTCCTCTGGTGGCCAGTTACAAATATACCCCACACTGTTGCCCTTGGTGACTCTTTAAAGTCTTCCTGTTTGCTACAGATACTGCACTGGAGGTGGCGCCAGTGAGCTTCAGGGCAACCATTTATCAGAGAGCAGGATGTGGGGGTTTACTGAGACACACACACAGGTCTGTGTGCCATACATACACATACACAGCGATGCAGTAAAGTAAGCAGAGCTGAGCAGAAGCAGTTATGGAGTTGCGAGCTGAACTGCTGAAGTCCATCTGGTATGCTTTCACCTCTCTGGACGTGGAGAAGAGTGGGAAGGTGTCCAAGTCCCAGCTAAAGGTGAGAGGTCAGGGTTCAAGTCGGGGGGCAGTATAGGGGTCAAAGAGCAGGGAGGATGGGATTGATTTTCTTCAGTGTCTTTCTGCCCTTCCAATGTGTTGGTTTGTGTGCTATTGATGTTTTTACACAACTGTTTTTGTTAATCTTTTCAGCATATTTTCCTTGTTTTTAGGAAAATTATATTTTTATGTAATTGGCATCAGAACTTGTTTTATTTGTTTATTTATTGATCTAGTCAGGTCAACCCCATTAGATGAGACACTTTATTTTCAAGATCTGATCTCTTTCCTGTTAGCTCAATGCGTGGGTGTGATATGTCCTTTAGCATGAGCTACACAGCACTGTATATTGATTGGTGTCTTAGATAATGTTATTGCTTGATCAAACCCCTTCTATTGGAATTTGATCACATTCGTAATTAATTCCATCATTGTACAGCCCTAGTTTTGACGTTTGGCAGCCCTCCTCAAGTCTAGAATAACAAACACGTGACTGTAACTGGGTTAATTTCTGGGATTATGTATGGGCCAGACTATGGAGAAACAATCATCAATAATCTGCTATGGCGATAGGCCTATCTCTATGTTCAGAGGCAGACCCTCTATGAGCCCCCTCATGATTCTGGGGGGCTGGTGGTGTGTTATTGCACTGGTGTTTGGGTGAATACGTGTGTGCTGTATTGTCATGTGTTATGGGTCAGTGATGTTGTGTTTCTTTGTGTGTGGGATCAGGCATTGTGACGTTTCTAATCCCAGTCACACTGAGGGGCTTGGGCTCTGTGTCCCAGCCGTTGCTATAACGACATTGTCAAAGAGTCCCTGTGTCTTGCCACCTCCATCTCCTTGCTCTAAGACTACAGGCTCCAAAACTGGAATTATGGAAGTTGAAATTGACATTTTTGCTGGCATAAAACTTTTGAGATTTTATTAAATAAAAAAATACATTTATTTCTGTCTGTCTGTCTCTCCATGTCTTGTAGGTTTTGTCTTTTAACCTGTATCCTGTGTTGATGAGATTTATGTTTCATCCCATAACTTGTACTCTGTGTTGATGAGATGTAGATTTTGTTTCATAACCTGTACTCTCTGTTGATGAGATGTATGTAGGTTTTGTCTCATAACCTGTACTTTGTGTTGATGAGATGTAGGTTTTGTTTAATAACCTGTACTCTGTGTGGATGAGATCTAGGTTTTGTTTAATAACCTGTACTCTGTGTGGATGAGATCTAGGTTTTGTTTCATAACCTGTACTCTGTGTTGATGAGATGTAGGTTTTGTCTCATAACCTGTACTTTGTGTTGATGAGTTGTAGGTTTTGTCTCATAACCTGTACTCTGTGTTGATGAGTTGTAGGTTTTGTCTCATAACCTGTACTCTGTGTTGATGAGTTGTAGGTGTTGTCTCATAACCTGTACTCTGTGTTGATGAGTTGTAGGTGTTGTCTCATAACCTGTACACTGTGTTGATGAGTTGTAGGTGTTGTTTCATAACCTGTACTCTGTGTTGATGAGTTGTAGGTGTTGTCTCATAACCTGTACACTGCACTGAACATCCCCCACGACCCTGTGGCTCTAGAGGTCCACTTCAGAGATGATGATGATGGGCCGGTGTCCAACCAGGGGTACATGCCCTACCTCAACAAATTTATACTGACAAGGTACTGTACACTGCACTGAACATCCCCCACGACCCTGTGGCTCTAGAGGTCCACTTCAGAGATGATGACACACACACACACACACACACACACACACACACACACACACACACACACACACACACACACACACACACACACACACACACACACACACACACACACACACACACACACACACACACACACACACACTTGACATCCTCTCTTTCTGACCCCAGGTGGTTGAGGGCACATTTGATAAGGAGAATGTAGATGTGTTCTGCTGGACTCTCTGTGCCAAAAAGAACTACCGGCCTAAAGATGGCATGGGTGTTCTGCTTGATAAAGACGCCTTCCATCTCTGGTGCATCTTCAACTTCCTGTCTGAAGACAAGTATCCACTGGTCCTGGCCCCAGAGGAGGTAAGTTCTTAGCCCTGGACATATAATCCAAAATCATTTTCCTCTTTTCTTCCTTACGTTCATCAACCTGTCATGCAAATCTTGCAATAATGTCAATGGGAGATTCTGTCTCAAGTTCAGATTTGTCCCATTATGTGTCCCATTCATTCCATGTGGCCCCTCTCAGGTGGAATACCTCCTGAAGAAGATCTGCTTAGCCATGAGTGTGGAGCTTAGCTGTGTGGACATGGAGGATTTCATATCCCAGGAGCCTGTGCAGCTGAGCGGCATCACAGTGTGGGCCTTCCTGGACTTTGTCAACACCGGGAGGCTGACCAGAGGCGTGGAGAATGACTCTGTCACCATGGCGATAGACAAGGTCTACCAGGAGATAGTGGGCAATATCATAAAAGAGGTGCTTTTAACATAAAGATTATTAGAAATGTCTGTGTTGGTGTGCATGTAATATGCATGTAATAAACGTATAATGTATAACAGTATTTATATAATTAGGCATGTGTAACTTTGTGTGGGTGTATGTAACCGTCCTCAGGGGTATCTGTGGAAGAAGGGTCACTTGCGGAGGAACTGGAACGAGCGCTGGTTCTCTCTCCGGCCCAGTACTCTGCATTACTACGTCAGTGAGGACCGCAAGGAGTGTAAAGGCTGTATCGAGCTGGACCACAACTGTTGTGTGGAGGTACACAACCCTGGGTTATGTAGAATAGAAGGCACAGCTGAGCTGAGACATTTGTTCAGAGTGCAAGGCTTCATGGCAGCATGTATAGAATGAATATGACCCCATTCTTTATAACAATAAGAACGTTGGAGTGTGCAAGTTGTTGTTGTTATGATGGTTATTTTCTGCAGTGTTGTGGTTGCACTGACAGGTGCTACCAGAGAAGGAGGGGAAGAGGTGTATGTTCTGTGTGAAGACGCTAACTAAGACCTACGAGATGAGCGCCCCCGACACCAAGCAGAGACAGGAGTGGACCACAGGTCAGAGATCATACTCTCTACTGTACACTACACACACACTGTGTTTTTAAAGCCACGAGAACATTTAGGGGTAGATTTTGGGCAATATCTAGTAGCCAGGGTGATATTCTACTAGCCAACGGTTGTAAAATCTATGCCATGCGATATTTTATTAAACTAGGGTAGTTTATTATTAATAATAATAATAATAATAAATTACATTTACAGACATAAATCATAAAGCTCTTTTGGCACATATTCTACTAGCCCAGTCTAAAAATACTAGCCCAAGCTTAACTTTGTTCCTGCAGCGATCCAGACAGCGATCCGTCTGTGTGTAGAGGGGAAGAACTCCCTGCATAAGGACCTGAAGCTGCGACGCAGAGAGCTAAGGGAGGAGAGGGAGAGGAGGCGCACCACCAAGGAGGAGGAGCTACAACGTCTGTGCCTCCTCCAGGGGGAGAAGGAGAGCAAGCTGGCCGAGCTGGAGCTCCTACAGGTAGGGGGGGGGGGGAGCGAGAGAGAGATCGAGACCGGGAGAGAGAGAGATCACTATGAAGACAACATAACTTTGGATAGCTATGTGACAAAAGCATCAGAATAACCTCTGTTTTATTTGTTGGTATCATCGGTGTGCAGGAGGCGCAGAGGCACTCTCAGGCAGCACTGCTGCAGGAGGAACAGAAGAGGAGACAGAAACATGAGGAGCTGCAGAGAACCCTGCAGGACCAGCTACAGCAGGCTGAAGAGGTGAGAAGCTAAGGAGATGAGGAGGAGGAGATTAGCTGGGTAAGGAAAGAAGTTAGAGGTAAGAGGAAGAAGGAGAAGAGAAGGTGAGAAGGATAAGTAGAGGAGAAGGAAGGTGTGAGACAATGAGAAGAAGGACCCAACATACATGTCTAACTCAAAGATCTTTAAGGATTTAACTGTGGCTTTGTCCTGGTTTAAGTGTGTGTTTGTCGTGGGCCAGGAGCGGGACAACATGCAGGCGGAGATGGCCCTGAAGGATGCGGAGACGGACCGCCAGAGGAAGAGGATCAGGGAGCTGGAGGAGATGCAGCTTCGCCTGGAGGAGGCCCTGCACCAGGAGATTAGAGCTAGACAGAATGAGGAGGCCTACCGCCTTGTACAGGCCAGGTAACACACACATACACGTATACTGTATGTACAGTATACACACACGCACGCACAAACACACACGCACACACAAATACACACAGGTAGCAAACGTCATGGAAAAGGACTATATATTATCTTACACCCCCTGACACTTACATGTCTTCTGTAAATGTCTTACACTTCTTAGTGCTCACTCTGTGCTCACAGTTTCCTGTCATTTCAGTCTGTTACCGCAAAGTCACACAAAAAATGAAGGTAGGGGGACGTTTCACATTGGAATTGATGGCCTTGACCTGCTAGCTACAGTGTGTGCTTCATTTAGTGAAATCTGCAAACCACAATTTTGTCTTTTTAAAGATAAGTTAACCCAAATCAAAAACTAGCCAAACCAAAATGAACACTGGTATTAATCTGAAGTTGTACCTCAGTTTATCTAAAATGCAAGGAACCCTCAGTCATACACACACACAGCTGTGTTTGTCGGTAGACGTGTTTGCTCTCAGAGAAACACCAACGATTTCCTGTTATCTCTGCTCATTACTTGTGGTTTGTCTGCTTTCTCAGGAACTGAACATCTTAAGGTGTTTTTTTCTTTTTTGACCCCTAGGAGAGCTCAGCTTTAGTTTTTCCATAACCCTCCTCTCTGGTTGGTCCCTTCGTTATGACATTGTCATAATTGTGCTCTCTGACTGGTACCTTGATAATGACATTGTCATAACCGTGTTCTCTGATTCATCCCCATAACTGTGTTGTCTTATTGGTCCCTTCATAATGACATGGTCATAACTCTTCTCTCTGATTAGTTTATCATAATGACATCATCATAACACTTCTCTCTGATTGGTCCTTCAAAATGACATCTTCATAACCCTGCTCTCTGATTGGTCCCTTCATAATGTCAACAACACATACAATAAGGAAATCAGGACACCAACAGAAGTTTTAGAATACAGTACACAATAAGTGGGCATCCCTAATCTGTAACTGTAACATTATTAACATTGGTCCAACCAACTAATTTTAGAGCTCCAACAAGGCTTGAAGTGTAGTGTGATTAGAACCCTGCATAAGGGTTCTCTCCTTCTCTCTCTTCACCACCAGTCTGCTGGTGGAGGAGGAGGAGAAGATGAAGGTCCTGCTGGCCCTCCAAGAGGAACAGGAGCAGTACATCCTGAAGACCCAGAGAGAGAAGCAGGAGCTCAGGCAGGAGATGGTAGCCAAGTCCCAGGCTTTAGAGGAGGCCCAACACCAGCTGGAGAAGGTTCGGGCCAACCGGCACAGAATGGACCATGACATTGCAGTGAGTGCAAAATAATCAGTATCAGACCCTAGATCTTCTGCTAAATACAAATCTGGGAACTACTTTGCATAAAACTAAAGCTACTCGACAGCTACTCTACTATACTACTCAATTTACACACTTGCCCCCTTCCCCCCCTTCCCCAATACATATGGATATATTATACTATAAATTGTGCCTTTCTGTATTTTAATTATGCTAACATCTTTATTCTATTCTACTGCCTTTTACTTTATTTTCATATTATTATTTTTCACTATTTCTTATTGTTGTTGCATTGTTGAGAAGGAACCTGCAAGTAAGCAGTTCGTTAGACAAGGTATACCATATGTATCCTGTACATACAACTAATAAAACTTGAAACTACTCATCAAGAAATTATAGTCCGGTTAACTACCTTTGCTGCCCCATTTCTGTGTGATCGGGAATGCATGTGAATGAGCATAATGTGGACGGCAAAATAATGTGACGGCAAGATAATGTTCAGGATCTTAGACTACTGGTCAAAGATTCAGAACACCTACTCATTCAAGGGTTTTTATTTATTTTGTGCTTTTTTCTACATTGTAGAAAAACACTGAAGACATCAAAACTATGAAATGACATAATGAATAATGTAGTAGCCAAAAAAGTGTTTGTCAAATCAAAATATATTTTATATTTGAGATTCTTCAAATAGCCACCCTTTGCCTTGATGACAGCTTTGCGCACTCTTGGCATTCTCTCAACCAGCTTCATGAGGTAGTCACCTGGTATGCATTTCAATTAACAGGTGTGCCTTGTTAAAAGTTAAATTGTGGAATTTCTTCCCTCCTTTATGCGTTTGAGCCAATCAGTTGTGTTGTGACAATGTGGGGGGGGGTATACAGAAGATAACCCTATTTGGTAAAAGACCAAGTCCATATTATGGCCAGAACAGCTCAAATAAGCAAAGAGAAACAACAGTACATCATTACTTTAAGACATGAAGGTCAGTCAATATGGAACATTTCAAGAACTTTAAAAGTTTCTTCAAGTGCAGTACATCAAACAAGAGTACATCATTACTTTAAGACATAAAGGTCAGTCAATATGGAACATTTCAAGAACTTTGAAAGTTTCTTCAAGTGCAGTCACAAAAACCATCAAGTGCTATGATAAAACTGGCTCTCATGAGGACCGCCACAAGAATGGAAGACCCAGAGTTACCACTGCTGCAGTTCATTAGCGTTACCAGTCTCAGAAATTGCAGCCCAAATAAATGCTACAACATCAACTGTTCAGAGGAGACTGTGTGAATCAGGCCTTCATGGTGAATTGCTGCAAAGAAACCACTACTAAAGGAAGAAGAGACTTGCTTGGGCCAAGAAACACGAGCAATGACATTAGACCAGTGGAAATCTGTCCTTTGATTTTGAGTCCAAATTGGAGATGTTTGGTTCCAACCGCTGTGTTTTTGTGAGACGAGGTGTTGGTGAACGGATGATCTCCTCATGTGTATTTCCCACCGTAACGCATGGAGGAGGAGGTGTTATGGTGTGGGGGTGCTTTGCTGTTGACACTGTCTGTGATTTATTTTGAATTCAAGGGACATTTAACCAACATGGCTACCATAGCACTCTGCAGCGATACGCCATCTCATCTGGTTTGCGCTTAGTGGGACTATCATTTATTTTTTAACAGGACAATGACCCAACACACCTCCAGGCTGTGTAAGGGCTATTTGACCAAGAAGTAGAGTGATGGAGTGCTGCATCAGATGACCTGGCCTCCACAATCCCCTGACCTCAACCAAATTGAGATGGTTTGGGATGAGTCGGACCGCAGAGTGAAGGAAAAGCAGCCAACAAGTTCTCAGCATGTATGGGAACTCCTTCAAGACTGTTGGAAAAGCATTCCAGGTGAAGCTGGTTGAGAGAATGCCAAGAGTGTGCAAAGCTGTCTTCAAGGCAAAGGGTGGCTATTTGAAGAATCTAAACTATAAAATATATTTTTATTTGTTTAACACTTTTTTGGTTACTACAAGATACCATATGTGTTATTTCATAGTTCTACAATGTAGTAAATAGTAAAAAATAAAGAAAAACCCTTGAATGAGTAGGTGTTCTAAAACGTTTGACCGGTAGTGTAGTTAGATGTTATGCAGTACTTTCCCCCACTATGATGACTATTTAGTAGTTGCTGTATGTGTGTCAGTGTGCACGCAATGTTTTGTCCTTCTTGTCCGATAAACATCTCAAAATGAAGCACAGTGGTCTCTGGATTCAGCATAAAACACAATAATTTATTAATTGACTCCCCCACTGTCTCCGCTTTCACTACATCTCTCATTTTCTTCCCCTTCACCCTTTCACATTCTTTTTCTCACAACCTCTCATCCCCCTTCCTCTCCATGGTCTCCCTCAGACTGCTCAGAGGAAGCTGCGGCAGGCCAGCACTAGTGTCAAACACTGGAATGTCCAGATGAACAGACTGATGCATCCTATTGGACCGGGAGGTGAGCTGAGTTGTGAGGGAAGTATTATGGTGTGTAAAGCTAAGTGTGAACGGGTGCCTCTGTCAAACTCCTTGTCCTTCCTGCATTCTCTTTCTTGCTTTCGCTCTGATTCTCTCCTCCCCTCCCTCTCTCTATCCCAGAGAGAAGACTCTCACTTGGAGGCTCAGGGGATCCGGTTGTGCGTGGGCCCTCCTTACGAGACTCAAGCCTACGCCTGTACCATCAGAGGAGCGAGGGAGAGAGGGAGAAGGAGAGGGAGAGAGAGAATGAGCAGGAGAACATAGAGGATAAGGAGTGTGAGGAGAGCGTGAGCATCATAGGGAGAGAGGAGAGGCGTCTGTCTCAAGCCTCCAATGGGGACATGGACTGTGCCTGAGGCCCAACACCCCCAAGCTAATGTTAATGTAAATACATACTACTGGGATTGTACTATCAGATCATTTGATATCACCTTTTGTTTACTTAAGAGGATGTATTTTTATGTGAGTATTTTCACCTTTCTTTTCTCTCTCTCCCCGTCCTTACTTGGTCAATTACTATGACGGTAATAATATTAGCAAAATAATGCTAATATTCTTGGTGCTTTCATGGCAGGAAAGTCTTCAAATTTGAACCATAAATGTGTTTATTCTGTAACCTCTTTTTAATTGTAATTGAAAACCAAAGCTCATTAACAAAAACAGCACTGGACAACTTGGCTGATGATTGTTTTTGACATGTGGGATGAAGAGTTTGAAATGGAAATGAATTATGTATAATGATTTGTAATATTCATATGTGTAAACATACTGAATTGTAATTGGATGCATTTTACCGCCATATCATACTGTGCTATGATTGGTTAAGACCACCCAAATGGTTAGGTCATGGTCAGTTTGATCCTGGTTGGCGATACGTGAACATGCCAGTTATATCTAGCTAATAAAGAGCTACGTTAAGAAATATCCTGGAGTACTGCATTTGATTATTTTGTACAAAGTGTGCAAAACAAGACATGGTGTCAGAGTAAAAGGTCTTACAAGATGGATTCTCCTGGAGTTCCTTCACCTCGAATGGACTGGGAGTCTACAAACTTACCCGACACATGGCGTAAGTACAAACAGCACGTGGAGCTAATGTTCACGGGTCCTCTGAAGGAAACAGGAGAAGAGGAAAAGTGCAGCTACTTGCTCCTCTGGAAAGGTGAAAAAGGGAGAGATATTTACAACACATGGACACTTACCGAGGCTGAATCAAAGGTACTGAAAACATACTACGATCGTTTTGAAGCATATGTTGTGCCGAAGACCAATACAATTTTCGCTAGGTACAAATTCCATGAGAAAGTACAGGGAGCTAGCGAGTCTTTTGAACAGTTTGTGACAGAGCTGCGTCTGCTTGTGAAAGACTGTGATTATGCAAACAAGGATGAGATGGTCAGGGACCGTATTGTATTTGGAATACACTCACCGTGAGTGAGAGAGAAACTTTTGAATGTTGGGTCTTGTTAAGGGTTGCGTCAATTCGAATCTGGTATCAGAACAAGTATGACACTGAGTCACCGATTGTATACTATGTACTTTTTATTAGCTAAGAAATAAGTGGTAAATGCGGATTTCATATATACGGGCTCTCTGTCACACCTCGCAGGGCAAACAGAGAACTGACTTGTTCCTGACAAAGTTTTTATAATATACTCTGACAGAAGTTGTTCCTGCTTCCGAGCCGGCCTGTCAGAGTAGAGACTGGGCGTGGTTTAAACTCACTCAGCCTATCGTTGATTGTTGGCGCATGAACTGGTCCCAGCCCCTAGGCGCTTCAGCGGTCAGGCGTTGTAGCTGTGTAGAATATCTATGCGCTCATACTCTCGATACAGTTATCACACACCTGGCTCCTGTTAGTGCTAAGTTTGAGTTCTAACAAAAGACAGTCTGTTTGCTACACTACGCTCTATATGTGTCCCCCATAACTCATGATAACTGCCTACACCCAAGGTTAGCCATTTTCCGCTAATGTTACTTCTAACACACACAGACACCCTCATGATAGGCCAAGCATATTTTCAACCCTCGCAGTCTGAGGTAACGCTGGACAAAGCTATCGACATAGCCAGATCTCATGAGCTAGCACAGGCTCAGATGAAAACCATTTCGTGCGGCAGCAGGAGTGCATCACGTGAACAAGCAGTGCACACAGTCAGGCAGACATCAAAGCACACCTCCTGTGCACAGAGAGCGTGTTTTTAGAACGGAGAGAGACATAACTCCAAAATAGAGCAACACAGACTCAAAACGCCCCAAAACATGTGGATATTGTGAATGGCGAACAAGGAAATTGCCCAGCGAAAGGCAAACAATGTACTAAATGTGGAAAATGGAATCACTTTGCAAAAGTGTGCAGAGCTTACTGTGGAAAAACAGTACACACAGTGAGTGAAGATGAAATGTCAATCAAAGAGTCAAACGCTGATGAACTGTTTATTGATTCAGTGACACAGAAAAGTAATATATCAGAGACAGAGCAAGCTGTTGTGCACTTGAGTGAGGACCCAAAAGCGGTTTAACAAAAACAGAGTCCTTTAATGTAAACACAGGGAAGACATAGATCCTCTTCAGATGTAGATAATGGAAAAATAGACAACCCGCAGAGAGGGCGACAAATGAAACAAAAAGTCCTTCTGATAATTACAAAAGAGCCCCCTTCTTAGCAGCAGAGGAGAATAGCTGGGTTAGCGGCGACAGGCTGCAGGTCTCTCTGGGTAGGCGCGGGTCGTAGAGGAACTTTGGTACCTGATCTCACGTAGCATCAGATGAACTGGACACAGTACAAACGATAAGACAGTTAGCTGAGTACAGGATGCACTTGCCAGGCAGATTCCGACAGGACGGGACAAGGGTGAAGCAAACGAGACGATAGTTTGTTTCTGGCATGAGAAACTCAAACGAGAATCTGACAAAGAAAGAAGCAGGAACAGAGAGAGAAATAGAGACCTAATCAGAGGGAAAAAGGGAACAGGTGGGAAAAGGGTGAACGAGGTAGTTAGAGAAGATGAGGAACAGCTGGAGGAGGAGAGAAAGAGAAGGTAGCCTAATACGACCAGCAGAGGGAGACAGAGTGAAGAGAAAGGACAGGAACAAGACATAATATGACAAGACATGACAGTACCCCCCACTCACCGAGCGCCCCCTGGCGCACTCGAGGAGGAAACCTGGCGGCAACGGAGGAAATCATTGATCAGCGAACGGTCCAGCACGTCCCGAGAGGGAACCCAACTCCTTTCCTCAGGACCGTACCCCTCCCAATCCACTAGGAACTGATGACCACGGCCCCGAGGACGCATGTCCAAAATCTTACGGACCCTGTAGATAGGTGCGCCCTCGACAAGGATGGGGGGGGGGAGAACGAGCGGGGGCGCGAAGAACGGGCTTAACACAGGAGACATGGAAGACCGGGTGGACGCGACGAAGATATCGCGGGAGAAGAAGTCGCACTGCGACAGGATTAATGATCTGAGAAATACGGAACGGACCAATGAACCGCGGGGTCAACTTGCGAGAAGCTGTCTTAAGGGGAAGGTTTTGAGTGGAGAGCCATACTCTCTGACCGCGACAATATCTAGGACTCTTAGTTCTACGCTTATTAGCGGCTCTCACAGTCTGCGCCCTATAACGGCAAAGTGCAGACCTGACCCCCTTCCAGGTGCGCTCACAACGTTGGACAAAAGCCTGAGCGGAGGGGACGCAGGACTCGGCGAGCTGAGACGAGAACAGCGGAGGTTGGTACCCGAGGCTACTCTGAAAAGGAGATAGACCGGTCGCAGACGAAGGAAGCGAGTTGTGGGCGTATTCTGCCCAGGGGAGCTGTTCTGACCAAGACGCAGGGTTACGAAAAGAAAGACTGCATAAGATGCGACCAACAGTCTGATTGGCCCGTTCGGCTTGACCGTTAGACTGAGGGTGGAAGCCGGACGAGAGACTGACGGAAGCCCCAATCAAACGGCAAAACTCCCTCCAAAATTGAGACGTGAACTGCGGGCCTCTGTCCGAAACGACGTCTGACGGAAGGCCATGAATTCTGAAAACATTCTCGATGATTTGTGCCGTTTCTTTAGCAGAAGGGAGCTTAGCGAGGGGAATAAAATGAGCCGCCTTAGAGAACCTATCGACAACCGTAAGAATAACTGTCTTCCCCGCTGACGAAGGCAGTCCGGTGATAAAATCTAAGGCGATGTGAGACCACGGTCGAGAGGGAATGGGAAGCGGTCTGAGACAGCCGGCAGGAGGGGAGTTCCCGGACTTAGTCTGCGCGCAGACCGAACAAGCAGCCACGAAACGACGCGTGTCACGTTCCCGAGTGGGCCACCAAAAACGCTGGCGAATGGAAGCAAGCGTACCCCGAACGCCGGGGTGGCCGGCTAACTTGGCAGAGTGAGCCCACTGAAGAACGGCCAGACGAGTAGGAACGGGAACGAAAAGAAGGTTCCTAGGGCAAGCGCGCGGCGACGGAGTCTGAGTGAGTGCTCGCTTTACCTGCCTCTCAATTCCCCAGACAGTCAACCCGACAACACGCCCCTTAGGGAGAATCCCCTCGGGGTCGGTGGAGACTACTGAAGAACTGAAGAGACGAGATAAAGCATCAGGCTTGGTGTTCTTAGAGCCCGGACGATAAGAAATTACGAACTCGAAACGAGCGAAAAATAGAGCCCAACGAGCCTGACGCGCATTAAGTCGTTTGGCAGAACGGATGTACTCAAGGTTCCTATGGTCAGTCCAAACGACAAAAGGAACGGTCGCCCCCTCCAACCACTGTCGCCATTCGCCTAGGGCTAAGCGGATGGCGAGCAGTTCGCGGTTTCCCACATCATAGTTACGTTCCGACGGCGACAGGCGATGAGAAAAATACGCGCAAGGGTGGACCTTGTCGTCAGAGAGGGAGCGCTGAGAAAGAATGGCTCCCACGCCCACCTCTGACGCGTCAACCTCGACAACGAACTGTCTAGAGATGTCAGGTGTAACAAGGATAGGTGCGGATGTAAAACGATTCTTGAGAAGATCAAAAGCTCCCTGGGCGGAAACGGACCACTTAAAGCACGTCTTGACAGAAGTAAGGGCTGTGAGGGGAGCTGCCACCTGACCGAAATTACGGAAGAAACGACGATAGAAATTCGCGAAGCCGAGAAAGAGCTGCAGCTCGACGCGTGATTTAGGAACGGGCCAATTAATGACAGCTTGGACCTTAGCGGGATCCATCTTAATGCCTTCAGCGGAAATAACAGAACCGAGAAATGTGACGGAGGAGGCATGAAAAGTGCACTTCTCAGCCTTCACATAAAGACAATTCTCTAAAAGGCACTGGAGGACGCGTCGAACGTGCTGAACATGAATCTGGAGTGACGGTGAAAAAAATCAGGATATCGTCAATGTAAACGAAAACAAAGATGTTCAGCATGTCTCTCGGGACGTCATTTACTAATGCCTGAAAGACAGCTGGAGCGTTTACGAGGCCGAAAGGAAGAACCCGGTATTCAAAGTGCCCTAACGGAGTGTTAAACGCCGTTTTCCACTCGTCCCCCTCCCTGATGCGCACGAGATGGTAAGCGTTACGAAGGTCCAACTTAGTGAAAAACCTGGCTCCCTGCAGGATCTCGAAGGCTGAAGACATAAGAGGGAGCGGATAACGATTCTTAACTGTTATGTCATTCAGCCCTCGATAATCTATGCAGGGGCGCAGGGACCCGTCCTTCTTCTGAACAAAAAAAAACCCCGCTCCGGCGGGAGAGGAGGAGGGGACTATGGTACCGGCGTCGAGAGCTACAGACAAATAATCTTCGAGAACCTTACGTTCGGGAGCCGACAGAGAGTATAGTCTACCCCGGGGGGGGAGTGGTTCCCGGAAGGAGATCAATACTACAATCATATGACCGGTGCGGAGGAAGAGAGGTGGCCCTGGACCGACTGAACACCGTGCGCAGATCGTGATACTCCTCCGGCACCCCCGTCAAATCACCAGGCTCCTCCTGTGAAGAAGAGACAGAGGAAACAGGAGGGATAGCAGACATTAAACATTTCACATGACAAGAGACGTTCCAGGAGAGGATAGAATTACTAGACCAATTAATAGAAGGATTATGACGAACTAGCCAGGGATGGCCCAAAACAACAGGTGTAAAAGGTGAACGAAAAATTAAAAAAGAAATGGTTTCGCTATGATTACCAGAGACAGTGAGGGTTAAAGGTAGCGTTTCACGCTGAATCCTGGGGAGAGAACTACCATCCAAAGCGAACAAGGCCGTGGGCTCCCTTAACTGTCTGAGAGGAATGTCATGTTCCCGAGCCCAGGTCTCGTCCATAAAGCAGCCCTCCGCCCCAGAGTCTATCAAGGCACTGCAGGAAGCTGACGAACCGGTCCAGCGGAGATGGACCAAAAAGGTAGTGCAGGATCTTGAAGGAGAGACCAGAGTTGTAGCGCTCACCAGTAGCCCTCCTCTTACTGATGAGCTCTGGCTTTTACTGGGCATGAAGTGACAAAATGACCAGCGGAACCGCAATAGAGACAGAGGCGGTTGGTGATTCTCCGTTCCTTCTCCTTAGCCGAGATGCGGATACCCCCCCAGCTGCATAGGCTCAGAACCCGAGCCGGCGGAGGAAGATGGTAGTGATGCGGAGAGGGGGGCAACGGAGAACGCAAGCTCCTTTCCACGAGCTCGGCGACGAAGATCAAACCGTCGCTCTATGCGAATAGCGAGTTCAATCAAGGAATCCACGCTGGAAGGAACCTCCCGGGAGAGAATCTCATCCTTAACCTCCGCGCGGAGACCCTCCAGAAAACAAGCGAGCAAAGCCGGCTCGTTCCAGTCACTGGAGGCAGCAAGAGTGCGAAACTCAATAGAGTAATCTGTTATGGATCGATTACCTTGACATAGGGAAGACAGGACCCTGGAAGCTTCCTCCCCAAAAACAGAACGGTCAAAAACCCGTATCATCTCCTCCTTAAAGTCCTGATACTGGTTAGTACACTCAGCCCTCGCCTCCCAGATTGCCGTGCCCCACTCACGAGCCCGTCCAGTAAGGAGAGATATGACGTAGGCGATACGAGCTGTGCTCCTGGAGTAAGTGTTGGGCTGGAGAGAAAACACAACATCACACTGAGTGAGGAACGAGCGGCATTCAGTGGGCTCCCCAGAGTAACACGGCGGGTTATTGATTCTGGGCTCCAGAGATTCGGAAGCCCTGGAAGTGGCCGGTGGATCGAGGCGGAGATGGTGAATCTGTCTTGTGAGGTCGGAGACTTGGGCGGCCAGGGTCTCAACGGCATGTCGAGCAGCAGACAATTCCTCCTCGTGTCTGCCTAGCATCGCTCCCTGGATCTCGACGGCTGAGTGGAAAGGATCCGGAGTCGCTGGTTCCATCTTGGTCAGATTCTTCTGTTATGCACTTGAGTGAGGACCCAAAAGCGGTTTAACAAAAACAGAGTCCTTTAATGTAAACACAGGGAAGACATAGATCCTCTTCAGATGTAGATAATGGAAAAATAGACAACCCGCAGTGAGGGCGACAAATGAAACAAAAAGTCCTTCTGATAATTACAAAAGAGCCCCCTTCTTAGCAGCAGAGGAGAATAGCTGGGTTAGCGGCGACAGGCTGCAGGTCTCTCTGGGTAGGCGCGGGTCGTAGAGGAACAGTGGTACCTGATCTCACGTAGCATCAGATGAACTGGACACAGTACAAACGATAAGACAGTTAGCTGAGTACAGGATGCACTTGCCAGGCAGATGCCGACAGGACGGGACAAGGGTGAAGCAAACGAGACGATAGTTTGTTTCTGGCATGAGAAACTCAAACGAGAATCTGACAAAGAAAGAAGCAGGAACAGAGAGAGAAATAGAGACCTAATCAGAGGGAAAAAGGGAACAGGTGGGAAAAGGGTGAACGAGGTAGTTAGAGGAGATGAGGAACAGCTGGAGGAGGAGAGAAAGAGAAGGTAGCCTAATACGACCAGCAGAGGGAGACAGAGTGAAGAGAAAGGACAGGAACAAGACATAATATGACAAGACATGACACAAGCCTTTGCTGACATTGAGACAGGAACACAAGGCACAAAGCTAAAGTTCAAACTAGACACCGGTGCACAAGTAAACATTATTCCTCTGAATAAGTACCGGCTTGACATCTGAGTGCGAGCTACAACCCACCACACGCAGGTTATGGTGGTGAAAAGCTCCCAGTAAAAGGCACATGCACTTTTAAATGCAAATACAAGGAAAGTGACATGATGTTGGACTTTTATGTTGTTGACACTAGAGCACCTGCAGTGCTCTAAAAAGCATGTCTTAAAGCATGTTTAGACATGGACCTCATCAAGCTAGTTTTATCAGTGACAGCACCAGTAGAGACAGACAATGTACTGGAGGAGTTTACTGATGTTTTTACAGGAATAGGATTATTCCCAGGAGAATGTACCATTCACCTTGACCCAGACGCAACCCCTGTGGTCTACCCACCGAGAAAGATTCTCCTTGCTCTCCGTGCCTGTCTGAAGAAAGAGTTGGAGAGCACAGAGCAATCTGACATAGTCACCAAGGTTACAGAACCGACTGACTGGGTAAACGGGTTAGTGGTGGTGGAGAAAGCACGCACAGGTAAGCTCCGAGTATGTCTCGACCCAAGAGACTTGAACAAGGCTATCAAACACCCCCATTATCCTTTAACGACGCTAGATGGCATCACACACAAGTTAGCGGGAGCACACTACTTCAGTGTCATGGACACTAGATCAGGCTACTGGGCTATCAACATTCCTTGCCAATGTCCAGCTTGACAACAAGGTTGATGAAATCCAAGCAAGGGTAGCATTCCAGAGGGACATCAGAGATGGCTGCATTCATTGTGGCTGAGGTCTGTCCCCCCAACAGCTGGCTCTGACGAACTTTATTTAACTCTCTGCAAGCTGACTCCAGGCTGCACTGGCCAAGACTGAAAACAAGACTTCCTAAATTTTATCAGCATATCGTGCGACAGGGGTGGAAAGACCTTGGATCATTGTTACTCTAACTTCCGCGACGCATATAAGGCCCTGCCCGCCCCCTTTCGGAAAAGCTGACCACGACTCCATTTTGTTGATACAGACAGAAACTAAAACAAGAGGCTCCCACGCTGAGGTCTGTCCAACGCTGGTCCGACCAAGCTGACTCCACACTCCAAGACTGCTTCCATCACGTGGACTGGGAGATGTTTCGTATTGCGTCAGATAACAATATTGACGAATACGCTGATTCGGTGTGCGAGTTCCTTAGAACGTGCGTTGAAGATGTCGTTCCCATAGCAACGATTAAAACATTCCCTAACCAGAAACCGTGGATTGATGGCAGCATTCGTGTGAAACTGAAAGCGCGAACCACTGATTTTAATCAGGGCAAGGTGTCTGGTAACATGACCGAATACAAACAGTGCAGCTATTCCCTCCGCAAGGCTATCAAACAAGCTAAGCGCCAGTACAGAGACAAAGTAGAATCTCAATTCAACGGCTCAGACACAAGAGGCATGTGGCAGGGTCTACAGTCAATCACGGACTACAGGAAGAAATCCAGCCCAGTCACGGACCAGGATGTCTTGCTCCCAGGCAGACTAAATAACTTTTTGCCCGCTTTGAGGACAATACAGTGCCACTGACACGGCCTGCAACGAAAACATGCGGTCTCTCCTTCACTGCAGCCGAGGTGAGTAAGACATTTAAACGTGTTAACCCTCGCAAGGCTGCAGGCCCAGATGGCATCCCCAGCCGCGCCCTCAGAGCATGCGCAGACCAGCTGGCCGGTGTGTTTACGGACATATTCAATCAATCCCTATACCAGTCTGCTGTTCCCACATGCTTCAAGAGGGCCACCATTGTTCCTGTTCCCAAGAAAGCTAAGGTAACTGAGCTAAACGACTACCGCCCGTAGCACTCACATCCGTCATCATGAAGTGCTTTGAGAGACTATTCAAGGACCATATCACCTCCACCCTACCTGACACCCTAGACCCACTCCAATTTGCTTACCGCCCAAATAGGTCCACAGACGATGCAATCTCAACCACACTGCACACTGCCCTAACCCATCTGGACAAGAGGAATACCTATGTGAGAATGCTGTTCATCGACTACAGCTCGGCATTCAACACCATAGTACCCTCCAAGCTCGTCATCAAGCTCGAGACCCTGGGTCTCGACCCCGCCCTGTGCAACTGGGTACTGGACTTCCTGACGGGCCGCCCCCAGGTGGTGAGGTTAGGCAACAACATCTCCTCCCCGCTGATCCTCAACACTGGGGCCCCACAAGGGTGCGTTCTGAGCCCTCTCCTGTACTCCCTGTTCACCCACGACTGCGTGGCCACGCACGCCTCCAACTCAATCATCAAGTTTGTGGACGACACAACAGTGGTAGGCTTGATTACCAACAACGACGAGATGGCCTACAGGGAGGAGGTGAGGGCCCTCGGAGTGTGGTGTCAGGAAAATAACCTCACACTCATCGTCAACAAAACTAAGGAGATGATTGTGGACTTCAGGAAACAGCAGAGGGAACACCCCCTATCCACATCGATGGAACAGTAGTGGAGAGGGTAGCAAGTTTTAAGTTCCTCGGCATACACATCACAGACAAACTGAATTGGTCCACTCACACAGACAGCATCGTGAAGAAGGCGCAGCAGCGCCTCTTCAACCTCAGGAGGCTGAAGAAATTCGGCTTGTCACCAAAAGCACTCACAAACTTCTACAGATGCACAATCGAGAGCATCCTGGCGGGCTGTATCACCGCCTGGTATGGCAACTGCACCGCCCTCAACCGTAAGGCTCTCCAGAGGGTAGTGAGGTCTGCACAACGCATCACCGGGGGCAAACTACCTGCCCTCCAGGACACCTACACCATCCGATGCTACAGGAAGGCCATAAAGATCATCAAGGACATCAACCACCCGAGCCACTGCCTGTTCACCCCGCTGTCATCCAGAAGGTGAGGTCAGTACAGGTGCATCAAAGCTGGGACCGAGAGACTGAAAAACAGCTTCTATCTCAAGGCCATCAGACTGTTAAACAGCCACCACTAACATTGAGTGGCTGCTGCCAACACACTGTCAATGACACTGACTCAACTCCAGCCACTTTAATAATGGGAATTGATGGGAAATTATGTAAATATATCACTAGCCACTTTAAACAATGCTACCTTATATAATGTTACTTACCCTACATTATTCATCTCATATGCATACGTATATACTGTACTCTATATCATCGACTGCATCCTTATGTAATACATGTATCACTAGCCACTTTAACTATGCCACTTTGTTTACATACTCATCTCATATGTATATACTGTACTCGATACCATCTACTGCATCTTGCCTATGCTGCTCTGTACCATCACTCATTCATATATCCTTATGTACATATTCTTTATCCCCTTACACTGTGTATAAGACAGTAGTTTTTTGGAATTGTTAGTTAGATTACTTGTTGGTTATTACTGCATTGTCGGAACTAGAAGCACAAGCATTTCGCTACACTCGCATTAACATCTGCTAACCATGTGTATGTGACAAATACAATTTGATTTGATTTGATTTGATTTCAAGCTCACAGAAGAGTCATCTAAGCTCAAAACATTCAACACACCGTTTGGACACTACAGGTTCCGTTGCCTGCCTTTTGGGATTATCTCAGCCAAAGACGAGTTTCATCGAAAGATCAACGAAGTGTACGAAGGCCTCGACGGAGTTGTGACTAATGGACGACATCCTTGTCTATGGTCAAAGAGGAGCACGACCGAAAACTCCACGCGATGCTACAAAGGTCCCGTGAGAGAGGAGTCCGGCTCAACCCCGAGAAGAGCACAGTCGGCGTTACAGAGGTCAGCTACTTCGGACATCTTCTCACAGCAAATGGAATCAAGCCAGATCCACAGAAGATCTCAGCCATAAAAGAAATGGAGCCACCAAAGAACTGTGCAGAGCTGGAAACAGTGCTTGGCATGGTCAACTACTTAGCCAAGTTTGCACCCAGCCTCTTCAATGCTAATGCACGCCTGCGTCAACTGCTAAAGCAGTCCAGTGAGTTTCTCTGGGACAAGCAACACGACATTGCTTTCCAGAATGTGAAAAACTTGATCACGAGAGAACCTGGACCAATCCTTGCCTACTACGACCCCGACAAAGAGCTCAGACTCCAAGTGGACGCGTCGAAGTATGGACTAGGTGCAGTGCTACTGCAAGAAGGAAAGCCCATCGGCTACGCTTCCAAATCTCTCACAGACTGTGAAATCAACTACCCTCAAATCGAAAAGGAGCTCTACGCCATTCGGTTCAGATGTAAACTTTTCCATCAGTACATATATGGACGACAAGTCATTGTGGAATCCGACCACAAGCTCCTTGAGTCAATTATGAGGAAACCACTAGCCACAGCCCCGCCAAGGCTACAGAGAATGATCCTTCAACTACGAAAATACAACTTCACAATCACTCACCGTCCAGGCAAAGACATCCCTGTCGCAGACACGCTCTCCAGGAAGTTTCTTACCTATAAGGACAGCAGCCTCAGTGAAGGCATGGACATGCAAGTACACACTGTGTACAGAAACTTACCAGTTAGTGACACAAAACTGAAGGAGATCCAAGCAGAAACAGAAAAGGACTCACAACTCGCACAGCCGAGGAAAATCATACAGGACGGATGGCCTGAGGAGAGGAGAAAATGCCCTCACAGCGTCTCAGTTCTGGAACTATCGTGATGAACTATCACAGATCAACGGAGAGAAAATCATTATTCCTACCAGTCTCAGAGAAGAGATTTTGACAAAGATCCATGCTGGACACATGGGCATGGAAAAGTGCAAACAGAGAGCACGGGACATTTAGTTTTGTCCCGGAATGTGCAAATAAATAGAGGACATTGTTGGTAAATGCGCCATATTTCTTGAACGACGCCCCTCAAACACCAAAGAGCCAATGTTACCTCACTGTATCCCAGACCGACCCTGCCAGGTCGTGAAAACCGATCTGTTCACCTGAACAACGAGGACTACATCGTAACAGTGGACTACTACAGCAGATACTTCGAACTCGACAAGCTTCACAGCACCACATCTGCAGCTGTGATACACAAGCTGAAAGCAGCCTTTGCCAGGCATGGCATTGTAGAGACTTTAATATCTGACAATGGGCCCTGTTACAAATCAAATTAGTTTGAATCCTTCAAAAAAGCATGGGAGTTCACACATGTCACCACAAGCCCACATTACCCTCAAAGTAATGGCCTTGCTGAAAAATCTGTGCAGATTGTTAAATCACTCATGGACAAAGCAAAAGCAGAAAAGAGACCCCTACCTCAGTCTCCTTGAATACCGCAACACTCCAGTTCACAACTTCAAATCACCAGCCCAGCTATTGATGAGCCGCAGACTTCGCTCAATGCCTTCCAGCACCAACCAGCAGCTGCAACCTGAGGTCGTCAGCCACAAGGAAATGCATGGAAAACGTGCACAGAGACAACAACAACAAAAGCGATACTACCACAGGTCAGCTAGACCACTGCCACCACTGATTGACGGAGAGTCAGTTAGAATCCAGGAGCATGGCCTCTGGAAGCCAGCAGTCATCATCCAGCCAGCTGACACTGAACGTTGCATATCACGTCCGCACCGCAGAAGGAGCGGTGTACCGCCGCAATCGTAGTCATCAACTGAACACAAAAGAACAACACACTGATGAGATGAACTGTTCCCCTGAAAGACAACGTGATGGACTCAACACACACACAGCACAACATACACCATACTTACCTGCAACACCACAAGAACTGTAGACTGACACAGAAGCATGCTCAGCATCATATCGCACAAGGTGAGGAAGAGAGGTCAAGCCCAGAGCTGTCCTAGACCTGTGAAATGTCAAAGGGTGTAGACGGATCGCTGCCCTAAAAGAGTTCCAGACTGTAAACTTGTTATTGAAAGTTCACTTGAAATGCTTTGGTATTGTATTTGTTTGAAATGTTAAGATGTTATTTCTACAGTGGAAGCTGAGTTGCTGAGAATCCCTTGTTTGAAAAGTAACAGTATGTTGGATTATTGTTTCAGAGTCTATGTTGATTCAGTTGGTGTAGTATGAAATATAAATGGTTACTTACCTTGAGTTCAAACTACAGAGCATGTATTCAAAAGAAACCCTTAGAATATGTAAACATTATTATTTTGTTTTAAAAGACGGGGGATGTAATATTCATATGTGTAAACATACTGAATTGTATTTGGATGCATTTTACCACCATATCATACTGTGCTATGATTGGTTAAGACCACCCAAATGGTTAGGTCATGGTCAGTTTGATCCTGGTTGGCGATACGTGAACATGCCAGTTATAGCTAGCTAATAAAAAGCTACCTTAAGAAATATCCTGTAATACTGCATTTTATTATTTTGTACATTGGGATGAAGAGTTTGAAATGGAAATAAATTATGTATAATGATTGTTACGTCATATCCTTTGTGGTTGCGCCTTCCTGCTCCTTCTCTTGAAGCAGTCTGCTTTTATATACATCCTCCACCAAACAATGCTGGTGACATGCAAAACCCTGCAAAAGCTGTCCTCTACCTCTGCAGAAAATATGGTCAACAGAGACACCTAGTGGCAGTGTGGTTGACAACAATGGCAATAAAGCAAAATAGAAAGGTAGTGAACAGAATACCAGTACAGTAGAAAAGAATAGAATAGAATACTGTAATATCTCATAGCAAACTTTGCTATCAACAAACTACAGGCATGCATATAACACATCAAAATACATTAAACAAATACATAAATACAAGACAGTCGTGAAGAAGGCACGACAAAACCTATTCCCCCTCAGGAGACTGAAAAGATTTGGCATGGGTCCTCACATCCTCAAAAGGTTCTACAGCTGCACCATCGAGAGCATCCTGACTGGTTGCATCACTGTCTGGTATGGCAACAGCTCGGGCTCCGACCGCAAGGCACTACATAGGGTAGTGCGCATGGCATGGGAACATCACTGGGGCCAATCCAGGACCTGTATACCAGGCGGTGTCAGAGGAAGGCCCTAAAAATTGTCAAAGACTCCAGCCAACCTAGTCATAGACTGTTCTCTCTGCTACCGCATGGCAAGCGGTACCGGAGCGCCAAGACTAGGTCCAAGAGGCTTCTAAACAGCTTCTACCCCCAAGCCATAAGACTCCTGAACATCTAATCAAATGGCTACCTAGACTATTTGCATTGCCCCCCCGCCGCCTTACACTGCTGCTACTCTTTGTTATTATCTATGCATAGTCACTTAAATAACTACCTACATGTACACTACCGTTCAAAAGTTTGGGGTCACATTGTTTTTGAAAGAAAAGTTAGGACATGTCACATTTTTTGTCCATTATAATAACATCAAAGTGATCAGAAATACAGTGTAGAAATCTGTCTCAACGTCAACAGTGAAGAGGCGACTCCGGGATAATGACCTTCTAGACAGAGTTGCAAAGAAAAAGCCATATCTCAGACTGGGCAATTAAAATAAAAGATTAAGATTGGCAAAAGAACACAGACACTGGACAGAGGACCTCTGCCTAGAAGGCCAGCATCCCGGAGTCGCCTCTTCACTGTTGACGTTGAGACTGGTGTTTTGCGGGTACTATGTAATGAAGCTGTCAGTTGAGGACTTTTGAAGCATCTGTTTCTCAAACTAGACACTAATGTACTTGTCCTCTTGCTCAGTTGTGCACCGGGGCCGCCCACTCCTCTTTCTATTCTGGTTAGAGACGATTTGCGCTGTTCTGTGAAGGGACTAGTACACAGCGTTGTACGAGATCTTCAGTTTCTTGGCAATTTTTTCGCATGGAACAGCAAAGTTATTTGTTTCTGGCCATTTTGAGCCTGTAATCGAACCCACAAATGCTGACACTCCAGATACTCAACTAGTCTAAAGGCCAGTTTTATTGCTTCTTTAATCAGGACAACAGTTTTCAGCTGTGTTAACATAATTGCAAAAAGGTTTTCTAATGATCAATTAGCCTTTTAAAATTATACATTTGGATTAGCTAACACAACGTGCCATTGGAACACAGGAGTGATGGTTGCTGATAATGGACCTCTGTACGCCTATGTAGATATTCTATTAAAAATCAGCCGTTTCTAGCTACAATAGTCATTTACAACATTAACAATGTCTACACTGTATTTCTGATCAATTTTATGTTATTTTAATGGACAAAAAAATGTTATTTTCTTTCAAGAACAAGGACATTTCTAAGTGAGATACACTACCATTCAAAAGTTTGAGGTCACTTAGAAATGTCCTTGTTCTTGAAAGAAAATAACATTTTATATATGCAGATACACTACCGTTCAAAAGTATATATAAACATATATGGGGTGGTAATTAAATAATCACCATCCAATTATGAATAATTATCATTTAGGGTGTGGCATAATAACACGTTCCTTCTGTGGGTTACTGACAGCCACAGAAACATAGGGAGTGGTGTATTTATTATTATTATTATTATTATTATTGATGATGGGACTATAGTTTTTTTTTCACCGGTTATATCATATTGCTGCAAACGTACAGGAGTTCTCAAACATATTAAAGGTGATTTTACACTTTTAACATGTTTTTTCTTTCCACAATGAGTAGGTCAGACTGGGTACAAAATATGGATAACGCGCTGTGCACGTTCATTCCTAAAGTCTAAGTAAATCATTTGTAGGATAAACGTAAACTTTGCTCTTGTTGTTATTTGCCTTTTCATTCTGAAAAGCAAAGTACCGTAAAATCGATACAGTGACCACACTGACACTCGACACTACGACGTACGCGTTTATCGGATGGTGTGACGTCAAACCACGACGACAGAAGTGCGTGTGACAGATCGTGGAGCTGCGCTAGACTGAAGAAAAACAAAAAACTTTGGGAATAACATGTCCTTCTACAGTTCGACCAACATGCTCTGTCTATTAACGTACGAGATATGCAACGAATGAACTAATAGGCGACAAGCGTATTATATTTACGTTTAAAAAAGTCGCAATTCGAGTTTGTCAGGTAACATTAGAAGATGCTGGGGAAACAGAAATAACGTTCCGTGTGTTCGTTAATGAACGTGGAATAAGAGTCGGTGAACACATCGGCAGGCGAAATTCAGACTGTCCAGGATCCAACTGCCTACTGCTTTGAACAATTGTCTGCATGCAGCAAAGGTAAAATTATATCAACTTGACCTTAACCAACGTTAGCATATCGTAAAACTTGCCTAAACTGCTGAGCTTCAACTACACACATAGCTAACCAGCTAACGTTAGTACTGTAACCATCTCACATAAAATTAGCTAGCTAAGTTAAATAGCTAACGGTAACTTAGAGTAAAATGACAACAAGCTAGTTAAACTGTGGGTCAAATGTCTCGGCATGGGACAAATACATTTGTTTTTGTGTTGTGGATATATGAAACATCATGACAAGCATTAGAATCAGATGACATGCTAATCAGTTAGCTAGCAAGTAAGCTATTTGAGCTATCCAGTTAACTGCTAGCTATCAAAATCCAGTCTGTTTAGTTTGCTGACAAACTACCTTGTGTCATCAATTTGAATACTGTACATATTTCAACATTTACAAACTTATCTAACTAACATTAGCAATGTGTGGCTACTTACCTAGTTTTCATTTTTACTAGCTAGATGACTATAACTAGATGCTAATATGGCTAGCCAGCTCTAAGACAGTCTGTGTGTGTGTAACAAACGTTACCTAACTGAAGTTCCCATTTTATCGCAAACCATGTCTGCTTTGGTGACAGAATATTTATGTCCTGATGATATAACTACTACTAGACATGATAACCTCAAGAGTAAACAGTAAAAAGCTAGTTTTATGACAGTGAGTGTTAGCTACCATCTGCTTCCCTTTTCAATAATCAAAATAGTTGATTATGATATTGTAAAAAAAATGGAATATATTAAATATGACACGCTATAGCTAATAGCTAAATTATATGTAGCTATAATTATGCAAAAAAGTTGTAACTGAAAAGATAGTTTTTTGTTTCATCTCAATTTACAACTTCATTACATCTGAGCGTTTTGTTCAGTGTTTCATCTAATCCAGTAGGGAATAATGGATTCCACCAGGGACCCATTCATTCCTTCAGTCTGCAGGATGACGGGTTTCCAGTTTATCATACCAGTGAAATATACGACTTGGAGAAAGGGACATGTCAGATATAGCTACATTGATACTTGATTCCACCATGTCCCTACTTCACAAACAGAAAATGAAGCAGTTCAACTGAAGGTTGAACCATAGTGAATCCTCGGTTGTTTTAGCAGTTGATCAGGTTTTGAGTTGGCCTAGTTGTGGTTTGTTTGTCTATCGAGTAGAGCATTAGTGGAAACAGTTGCGTAATGGCTGTACTAGTGTTTGTGTTAAAGGCTAATGTTGGGGATGTGTTTACTGTTGTTTGTGGGGCTGTGATGATACAAGTGTCGCAATATTTTTTTCCATGACAAAAAATGAAATCTCGGAGCAAACTTAATTCTTTGGTCCTTTAAAAACCTGCTGTATGTAAAATATTGCGTGCTATAGCTTGAAAAATAAATAAACGTGACTCTGAATGACAACATAATGATGTTTGTTTCCAACATTAGGGCTGTTTTCCTGAAGAAGTTAATTCCACTTCGTGTTTTGTTTCCTTGACATGAGACTAACTACTATCGCGATACTGGTATCGTCCCGGCCCTTCTATCCAGCAGAGCGTTAGTGGAAACCATTGCGTAATGGCTGTGCTAGTGTTTGAGTTTCTCCCAAACTCTTGTTCCCCCAGTAGATACCAGAGAGAAGCAGCCCACACTGTGGGCCGAAGGGTACTCAGAATACAGAGTAGAAACGATGATGATGATGCCGTTGTGTTATCATCAACTGTCTAGCCTCTGTGTGTGTGGGTTAGTCTTTTCTCTGTTTCTCACATATACTCCCTCACTTTCTTTCCTTCAATCCTATTTCAGTTCATCCCCATCAGTCCACCTTTTACTACCTCTTCAACTCCCACAAACTCTCCAACACTTACTCATTAAATCTCTCTCTTTCTGCCCCCCCCCCTTTTCTCTCTCTTCCTCTTTTACCCCTGCTTCCCCCTTTGGGGGGCTTTATGGCAGGGGGTAACACTGTTTGTCTGGAGAGTTGAGTTTCCTTCCTTGTACCCAGTGCATTAATGCTAGCTCTGTCTCTCTCTCAGCTCTCTTGGTGGTGAGCTGTTACACACACACACACACACACACACACACACACACACACACGTCTGGCTGTGGGGGTGTTTTTAGACTAGCTGGGAGGTAGGCCTAGCTAATGTCAGGGATGTGTTTACCATTGTTTGTAGGGCTGTTACGATATAAGTAGCACTTTTATTTCATGGCAAAAATGGAAACAAGAAGCACACAACTCTTTGGTCCATTAAAAACCAGCTGTATATAAGATATTGTGTGCTATAGCTTGAAAAATGAATAAACGTGACTCTGAATGACAACATAATGATGTTTGTTTCCAACATTGTGGCTGTTTTCCTAAAGAAGTCAAATCCGCTTTGTGTTTTGTTTCCTTGCCACTATACTAACGAGTATCGCGATACTGGTATCGTCTTTGCCCTAGTTGTTTGTCTAGATTGGTCAAAATTTTCCCGTTGTCAAGCCAGGTAGCAATTAACAAGCAACAGTTGTTTGCCAGCAGAGTGTATAAGCAGGGTTTAAGGGGTCTGTGAATAGCGCACTCTCTTCAGAAAGTGGGTGGATCTATCCAATTAGATGCTTAATTGCATTACTCAACTTATTATGGGTTTAGTGGTCATGAAGCAAGGTAAGCTACCAGCTCTGGGGTGCATCTCAGTGGTATGGGCCCATTGCAGTGGGCAAACAAGCGTATTGGACAAAGCCTTCTTTACTCTATTTGTTTAGTTTAACTTAGTAGTTAATATAACTATAGAGGTTAGCAAGCCAGGGATCTTCAACCTTTTCTTGCCCAGGGACACCCTCCCAGGAAAACCAGCGACCCAGGAACCCCTTGATGGCAAGGAGAAGTAATCAACATTTTAAGATGAATAGATTTGGTAGACAGTTTTCCATTATTTTGACCTCCCCACATTATAATTGGATGAGGAAGTGTAAATTCTAACGTGGCTTATTAGCTAGAAAGGTAACTTAAAACACATTTTCACTAAGAGCAGCTGTTTAGCAAGTTAAACAAAGGTTATCCATGTCTTGGCAAAAATGTACTTCCAAGTCAAGAAAGCTTACCAGCAGCCAGCGGCACTTGCCGCCAGGGTTAGAGTCAATTCTATTTCAATTCAGGAAGTACACTGAAATTCCAATGGTCTTCAATGCTTTTCAATTCAGAAAAATTTGAAGTGAGGTTGACTTTCTGAATTGATATGGAATTGACCCCAACCCATCTTGTCGCCTATTCGTAGGTGCTTTTTCAAAGCCTATGTCCGATTGTGTAATTGGCTCCAATGTATGTAATTTGCTCAATAATAGGAGTTGAGAAAGAGAACATAAAAAAAATGTTATCCTCTTTTCTATGTTAGGTATGTAATAAAAAAGTGTATTGTTGTTGCTAGCAATATTCATAACATTGGGGGGGTACATTTGTAAAAAACAAAAACAATTGTGGACCCCCGGTTGAATACCCTAGCTATAAGCATCTAGCAACGCTTTCCGTGGAAGCAGAATACAATGCTACAGTTGGCATCTTGGCGTCTGTGATGATCATGTTAAATGATTGTGTCCCTTTAAGAGAGCACAACAGTTATGGACGAAGGGAGAGAGAACCGGAGGAAGAAAGCCAACCTAAAATGTAAGAGTACTGGGCAGAATGTATATAAACGAGCCCAGGGTTCACATATTCCTCACATTGGATTCCCCTTTTATTACTAAGAACCACTACAACACAGGGTCATGTTCTGTTTTTTTCCTATAAACAAAAGTCCTCCTCTGCCTATCATTTGATCACGTCTTTGGCATTTGGGTAGTCATTGGTAATATTTAATGTACAATGCATTTTCAGTGATTATTGAAGTGAACAACAGCAGTTTTAGTTGTAGTGGCACCACACCCGACTAAGAGCTGTGTGGAGGACGCGTTGTGTGTTTTCACACCTCATCGGTCTGACTAGGCAGTTAGTTACCACTGTGTGAAAGGACACAGACTTGTGGGTTGGCTTGGGCATGTCTGCTGATGTTGATTCATTCGTGCTGCAGTGGGAGGTGCAGCAGGCACTTGTTAGTGCCAATTGGTGATTTAGAAATGTCCTTTACAAGTCATTGTAGTTTGTTTATGGTCAGTGTTGTGTGTGTATTTTAGGAGGATGTAGTCAGGGTTGCAAAATTCTAGTAACTTTCTCAAAATTCCCCAGTTTTAAGGAAAGTTTTACCATAATTTTGCAACCCTAGGAGAATGTAATGTCAGGACTATAATGGTCTGTCCATGTTCCTTCTAAGTAATTTGCTTTAAATCCTTATAGAGTAACAGTTGGGCTTTGGGCTATATATTATCTTAAAATGTTGAGGTGTGGAGTAATATTTATACAATGTTCTTTCATTGTTTAGAAAACCAGGAGCAAGGCTACCTGTTGTAGCCATAAGCATAGACCTAGTTGAAGTTTATCGGCTAGTATTTTGTGTTTCGCAAGGATGTTGCAAGAACTTCCAAAATGTTTGTGTTTTGTGTGGAAGAAGATTCATCTGTCTACATTGACACTAAGCCTTGTTGCTTATGAAAGAAACACACTACAGTCACAAAACTCAGTTACTAGGTCTATATCTGCTGCCTTCAGTCAATCATGACTTGGGGTTAAGTTTCCACCCGGGTGAGTTTAGACTTGTCCACCCACACACAACCTGTCATATTGGTTTGCCCTAGTAGAAGCATGTTTGAAAGGGGTCATTTGGTCTCTTATGACTGTGATAATGGAAACCAGTCCATTCATGCTTTCAGTATATGACAGAAACCTGTAACCTAGATTGCAAATGCACCCATATACGTCATGAATATACACTGCTCAAAAAAATAAAGGGAACACTTAAACAACACAATGTAACTCCAAGTCAATCACACTTCTGTGAAATCAAACTGTTCACTTAGGAAGCAACACTGATTGACAATAAATTGCACATGCTGTTGTGCAAATGGACTAGACAACAGGTGGAAATTATAGGCAATTAGCAAGACACCCCCAATAAAGGAGTAGTTCTGCAGGTGGTGACCATAGACCACTTCTGAGTTCCTATGCTTCCTGGCTGATATTTTGGTCACTTTTGAATGCTGGCGATTCTTTCACTCTAGTGGTAGCATGAGACGGAGTCTACAACCCACACAAGTGGCTCAGGTAGTGCAGCTCATCCAGGATGGCACATCAATGCGAGCTGTGGCAAAAAGGTTTGCTGTGTCTGTCAGCGTAGTGTCCAGAGCATGGAGGCGCTACCAGGAGACAGGCCAGTACATCAGGAGACGTGGAGGAGGCCGTAGGAGGGAAACAACCCAGCAGCAGGACCGCTACCTCCGCCTTTGTGCAAGGAGGACCAGGAGGAGCACTGCCAGAGCCCTGCAAAATGACCTCCAGCAGGCCACAAATGTGCATGTGTCTGCTCAAACGGTCAGAAACAGACTCCTTGAGGGTGGTATGAGGGCCCGACGTCCAAAAGTGGGGGTTGTGCTTACAGCCCAACACCGTGCAGGACGTTTGGCATTTGCCAGAGAACACCAAGATTGGCAAATTCGCCACTGGCGCCCTGTGCTCTTCACAGATGAAAGCAGATTCACACTGAGCACGTGACAGAGTCTGGAGACGCCGTGGAGAACGTTCTGCTGCCTGCAACATCCTCCAGCATGACCGGTTTGGCGGTGGGTCAGTCATGGTGTGGGGTGGCATTTCTTTGGGGGGCCGCACAGCCCTCCATGTGCTCGCCAGAGGTAGCCTGACTGCCATTAGGTACCGAGATGAGATCCTCAGACCCCTTGTGAGACCATATGCTGGTGCAGTTGGCCCTGGGTTCCTCCTAATACAAGACAATGCTAGACCTCATGTGGCTGAAGTGTGTTATCTGGGACATCATGTCTCGCTCCATCCACCAATGCCACGTTGCACCACAGACTGTCCAGAAGTTGGCGGATGCTTTAGTCCAGGTCTGGGAGGAGATCTCTCAGGAGACCATCCGCCACCTCATCAGGAGCATGCCCAGGCATTGTAGGGAGGTCATACAGGCACGTGGAGGCCACACACACACTACTGAGCCTCATTTTGACTTGTTTTAAGGACATTACATCAAAGTTGGATCAGCCTGTAGTGTGGTTTTCACTTTAATTTTGAGTGTGACTCCAAATCCAGACCTCCATGGGTTGATAAATTTGATTTCCATTGATAATTTTTGTGTGATTTTGATGTCAGCACATTCAACTATGTAAAGAAAAAAGTATTTAATAAGAATTTTTCATTCATTCTGATCTAGGATGTGTTATTTTAGTGTTCCCTTTTATTTCTTTGAGCAGTATAGAATGTGTAGACTTGACTGATGTATAACATTGTGGTGGCATTCATATCTTTGGGGTAAGAGATAGTAAGAACAGGCAGAATTCATTTAGGTCAGTTGAAGAGCTAATAGTTGATGAGCTCCATAGAATCTACCTACGCCATGTTCCCCCCCTTTTAAAAGACTCCCTCTGGTCTTTCACAATGTGTGTTTACCACTGATCTGTGTCGGAGGGGAAAGGTTGTCCCATTCAGTGTGTTTTAGTGGGCACGGAGGGAGGAGCAGCAGTTAATCTGCTCTGTTTCACATGAGAGGAGAGATTGGGGGGGGCAGGGTGGAGAGAAGGGATTGGGGTTGGGAGCATGAGAGTACTCAGGAAATGCACAATTCACAACATCAATCACCCATCAGAGTTCCACAAACAGGTACCAGACAGAGAGAGACCTGTTGGAATACTGGTACAATTCAACCCTACTGCCCTTCCTCGAAGCAATCACAGATCTCTGAGAGCATTATTGGTGAAAGTAATTGGGTGGAATCTTCGCCAATTGATTGGCTCTATTGTAGTGCTGAGCGATTAGTGCTTTGAGGTCTGTTCGATTTGGAAAAACAAAATCACTTTTACATTTGTATTAAATGCACTATGTATTATGTGGGTTGAATGCTGTAACAACACAAAACAAACAAGTAATACAATTCCCATGATGGTAGTGACTCCATTACTACTTATTAACCATTTATTTACATTACTTTACTTTAATCAAATATTTCAGTTGTGTATATTACATGTTTTATTTGATGAATTTATCATTTTTTCCCCAAGTCATCTCATCTGTATAGATCTGCTGCCTATGTTGTCTTGACAAAATCACTATTTCAGTAGCACATTGTTCTCTCTTTTACTTAGCAGGTGTAATTTGATAACAAGCTGGCTCTGACAGACATGGTCACCCTGTTCCTATCTCCTAGCCAACTTTGCAGTATTTTGTTTCTTTTATTTAAAAAAATCTTATGTTATTTGTTCAGAACATTTATTGCATTATTACCTACAGCCGAAAATAACTTAATGTTACCAAACTCAACTGTTAATCTTTTCCAGTGATGAAGACATGGATGTCTCATGGTATGGTGGGGTATACAAAATTCAAAAGGCACTCGGAACATCTGAGCAATCTTTTTTGCAGGTGCATGGCAACAGTTGAACAAGATGAAGGAAAAAGGAAACCGCACACTGCTCTTGATAGTATCACTGATCTTTAATAAGCTTACGTATCGGCCTCACGGCCTTCGTCAGAGCTTTTATGAATAAAAAAAAATTGGTGGGGTATACAAAATGGGTCAACTTTGAGCACCTGTTATCTTCTGAATGTTTTGGCATATACAAATATGTATGGAAAGTTTTGTTCAACTCAAAAGTGATTGAAATCAAACGGAACGACCCTCCAGCCAGTAGATTAGCTCTGGCCCAGCCAAGCCTCTCATTACTGCTTAAGGATCCGCCCCTTTTCCCCCCATTTTCGCCTAAAATAACATACCCAAATCTAACTGCCTGTAGCTCAGTCCCTGAAGCAAGGATATGCATATTCTTGGTACCATTTGAAAGGATACACTTTGAAGTTTGTGGAAATGTGAAAGGAATGCAGGAGAATATAACACAATAGATCTGGTAAAAGGTGATGGAAAGAAAAAACAACCGTTCTTTTGTATTTTTTTGTACCATCTTTGAAATGCAAGAGAGCGGCCATAATGTATTATTCCAGCTAGAGGTCGACCGATTAATCGGAATGGCCGATTTAATTAGGGCCGATTTCAAGTTTCCATAACAGTCGGAAAAATCTAATTTTGGGCGCCGATTTGGGTTAACTGCCTTGTTCAGGGGCAGATCGACAGATTTTCACCTTGTCAGCTCGGGGGATCCAATCTTGCAACCTTACAGTTAACTAGTCCAACGCTCTAACCACCTGCCTCTCATTGCACTCCATGAGGAGCCTGCCTGTTATGCCAATGTAGTAGAAGCCAAGGTAAGTTGCTAGCTAGCATGAAACTTATCTTATAAAAAACAATCAATCATAATCACTAGTTATAACTACACATGGTTGATGATATTACTCGTTTATCAAGCGTGCCCTGCATTGCATATAATCGATGCGGTGCGTATCGTTGCTCCAACGTGTACCTAACCATAAACATCAATGCCTTTCTTAAAATAAATACACAGAAGTATATATTTTTAAACCTGCATATTTAGCTAAAAGAAATCCAGGTTAGCAGGCAATATTAACCAGGTGAAATTGTGTCATTTCTCTTGCGTTCATTGCACGCAGAGTCAGGGTATATGCAACAGTTTGGGCAGCCTGGCTCATTGCGAGCTAATTTGCCAGAATTTTATGTAATTATGACATAACATTGAAGGTTGTGCAATGTAACAAGAATATTTAGACTTAGGGATGCCACCCTTTAGATAAAATACAGAACGGTTCCGTATTTCACTGAAATAATAAACGTTTTGTTTTCGAAATGATAGTTTCTAGATTCGACCATATTAATGACCTAAGGCTTGTATTTCTGTGTGTTATTATGTTATAATTAAGTCTATGATTTGATAGAGCAGTTTGACTGAGCAATGGTAGGCAGCAGCAGGCTCGTAAGCATTCATTCAAACAGCACTTTTGTGTGTTTTGCCAGCAGCTCTTCGCAAGCACAGCGCTGTTTATGACTTCAAGCCTATCAGCCTGATGGCTGGTGTAACCGATGTGAAATGGCTAGCTAGTTAGCTGGGTGTGCGCTAATAGCGTTTCAAATGTCCCTCGCTCTGAGACTTGGAGTAGTTATTCCCCTTGCTCTGCAAGGGCCGCAGCTTTTGTGGACAGATGGGTAATGCTGCTTCGAGTGTGGCTGTTGTCGATGTGTTCCTGGTTCAAGCCCAGGTAGGGGCGAGGAGAGGAAATAGTCCTATAAATACTATATTAACTAAAACCTAAAACCTCTTACCTTGGAATATTGAAGACTCATGTTAAAAGGAACCACCAACTTTCATATGTTCTCATGTTCTGAGCAAGGAACTCAAACGTTAGCTTTTTTACATGGCACATATTGCACTTTTACTTCTCCAACACTTTGTTTTTGCATTATTTAAACCAAATTGAACATGTTTCATTATTTATTTGTGGCTAAATGGATTTTTATTGATGTATTATATTAAGTTAAAATAAGTGTTCATTCAATATTGTTGTAATTGTCATTATTACAAACAAAAACAAAACAAATCGGCCGATTAATTGGTATCGGCTTTTTTGGTCCTCCAATAATCGGTACTGGCGTTGAAAAATCTTAATCGGTTGACCTCTAATTCCATCCCAGGTTCAATTGAGATTTTGGCCACTAGATGGCAGCCGTCTTTGTGCAAAGTTTTAGACTGATCCAATGAACCATTGCATTTCTGTTCAAAATTGTGTCAAGACTGCCCAAATGTGCCTTTTGTTTATTAATAACTTTTCATGTTCAAAATGGTGCACTCTCCTCAAACAATGGCATGGTATTCATTCACTGTAATAGCTACTGTAAATTGGACAGTGCAGTTAGATTAACAAGAACTTCTGACTCTGGATGACAACACAATGATGTTCGTTTCCAACATATTAGAGCGGTTTTCCTAAAGAATTTAAGTCCGCTTCCTGTTTTTTTCCCTTGCCACGATACTGACGAGTGTCGTGATACTCGTTCTGGCCCATCACCGTTATGTATCGGAGTTCTGCCAGTGGGCTTTGTTTCGCTTACAGGGTTTCCGGAAATTGAGAATTGATGACGTAACTAGTTTGAATGCAGAATAGGTTATTGGACTCCTCCACACTTGGGTCAATGAGTTATAAGGTTTTTAAAAGTGAAAAATATTGAAAAGGGAAAAATATATATTTTTAAACACTTTTTATGTTCCCTTGAGTGTTACCTATGCACTTTCAGAATTTGTCGCAAAAAAGTTATTTTTTTTAATGCGATTTATTAAATTGACCTAAAAAAAATATTTTAAGTCATTTGGTGCGAACATGAGTATTAAAAAATAAAAGCTTTTCAGACCGATATGTCAAGCAAAGAGTAGAATATTAATATGCATGGTCTCAAATATTAAACATTTTAAGAAGTTATAAGTTACAGTATAATAACATCGTTTTTTTCACTTGACGAACCCTCATTTTGAATGACCGTCAACTACAACTTCTGTTAGATAAGTGAAAAGCATAACATTTTACAGAAATGCATTTATCTCTTATAGACTGAGCTTCTCTCTGCATTTTGAGACAATAACTTAATTGAATTGTTTTTTTTTTAACATTAACACTGATTGTACCGAATGATCATTCCTGGTCGCATTACTACTTTGTTATGGTCACATTTTTGGGGGCAGATCTCACTCTTTCCCTCTTAATCAAACACACACACGCACACACACACACACACACACACACATTAAGAGTAAACATGGTTTCTTATTCAACAACAATGAAGCCTTTAATGCTTAATTAAATACCAAAAATGTGACTCGAATGATTATCACGCAGAAACATTTCATCAAGTTCATGACAATGAACTTCTAAAAACAAGATTAAATTGATGCATTATGATCAATGTTAAAAACAGTGTTAAGAATCATTGTAATAATAAATTAATAGTTAATGAAATACAATGATTCAACCTTCAAACATTAAAATTTAAAATACAAAGTGTTTTTCTACATTACAATGTTGAGAAAAAGTTAAATGTTTCTTTGTTTTTTAAGAGACTGCAATCTTCATTGCGTGGACAAGGTTTTCTGATCCTAATATTAAAACATCAATTTATGTGATTTAAGTTTCTACAGAACATTGCAAGATTAAAATTGAGAGTTAAGTTTAATTTTTTATTACATTTTTTATTTCTCCTTTATTTAACCAGGTAGGCTAGTTGAGAACAAGTTCTCATTTGTAACTGCGACCTGGCCAAGATAAAGCAAAGCAGTGTGACACAGACAACAACACAGAGTTACACATGGAGTAAACAATAAACAAGCCAATGACACAGTAGAAAAAAATAAAGTCTATAGACAGTGTGTGCAAAAGGCATGACGAGGTAGGCAATAAATAGGTGATAGGAGCGAATAATTACAATTTAGCAGATTACACTGGAGTGATAAATGAGCAGATGATGATGTGCAAGTAGAGATACTGGTGTGCAAAAGAGCAGAAAAGTAAATAAAATAAAAACAGTATGGGGATGAGAGGTAGATTGGGTGGGCTAATTACAGATGGACTATGTACAGCTTCAGCGATCGGTTAGCTGCTCAGATAGTTGATGTTTAAAGTTGGTGAGGAACAGCAAGATTGTGCAAACAATTCATGGGATTCAAACATTGAACACAAAGACATTATCACTTTGTAGCAAAAGTTGTAACACAAACTCATTGAAGTTGACAATCAAACTTGCATTCTTAGAACAGTGTTTTTGATATTGTTTAACTAGTGTGACAAGAAAGCAGCCCAGTTTGTGTCAGATAACTGAGATGCTCTTGCGCTGAAGGGCTTGGGCTCACTGATCATTGACTTCACATCTCCCTCATAGTAGAAGGTTATGTCTGGCACATAGGGCCAGACAAAAACATTCCTCACTCCACGCTGCTGCATACAAGTGATCTGCACTTTCTCCCCAATCACCTTCAGTACCTGGCCTACAAAGGGGTGGTCTTTGTAGCTGACAATGACAAAACTGCCTAGATTTTCAGCAAGTGTTGACTTGGTTGAAGCTTCATCTTGCTGTTCCTCAGTAATGGTGTTCTCTTGATGGTGTTCTTCATTGAAGTTCACTTCCACAGCACTGAAACAGGTGATGCTCGATCCACTCTTCGAGTAGTTCAAATAACTCCTTGGGAATCTGCACATCCTCCCCCGTTGCATGTGTTTGCCTGCACAATGTGTCACAGCCCCACCCATACCATCTGGTGCCCCCTTCCCGTAACCCTTTTCAGAGAAGTTCCAGGTGATTTGTTTGAATTCGTAAATATATGGCTGAGTGTTCTTCTTGTTTCTGTATTGGGTGACGGGACCATCACTCTTCATGTGGAATGTCGTGATTTGTGGATTCTGTTCTTGACATCTCTTAGGACAGGCTCCAGGTGAGCCCATTCTGCTCTCTCATCATGTCTAAGGGAGTCAAATATGGTGGCGTAGGACTGAGTTTCCTCTGATGTGTACACAACACTTGTATGGATCATAGCCTGCTGTCTACTCCCCCCAAAGTGGAATGCCTGAATTTCTGTGGCCAATTTGCAGAGTCACTCCTAATTATCCTTTTGGTTACATCGTATGACGTTTCTCACAAACATGTTTTAGAGGCAACTGCTTATGGACGCATGTGAACACTTCACTTTAACATTAAGTATGTATCTTGAGTATCGAAATAAAATATAAGCTTTTCAGATAATTTAACATTTTATTTTGTTTTTAGCGGTCGCACCGAATGATCAGATTTTTTGGCTGACACCTGACAGGAAGTGGAAATGTAAATTTATCAAAGATTTACGAGAGACTTGCTAACCTTTTCTTAACCGAAGGTTATCTCACAGGCATCTTCGTGATGTCGCATCCTGTCACGTGAGTACCATCATGTGATTTGATCCAAAATAGCGACTTAATGTCGGTCATGAAGGCTGTTTATCCAGACATAAGAAGTTCAAACCTTTCTGCCTAAACTGTCTTACCCATACAGACGTATAGTGTAATAGACCCTTAAAAATCATGACAATTGTTTGACAGTTTTGTTATGATTTGAGATGTCACTTTTTTTACCTTTAGATCACTGAAAGTGACCTTTTTCCCCCCCTCACATTTAACCATGAAATATTTTAGGACGATAGTTACATACTATCAAAATAAAGTCGCCCACTCCATGTCTAAGGCTTACCGGATATCCTATCTAAAAACATTGACCCCTAGTGGTCTGATTATTGACTTTGATCTCATGCCCTTCTTATGAACACATTTTTCCTTTATAAACAAGTCTTATAAATTTATATTTTCTTTCTACATCTTATTAGCATACACATATGCTCCCTCTTAATGATGCTCATTATACATTACGGTTGAACCAAAATATTACATGTAACAAATATGAAAGGAAATATGAAATTATTATGTGAATTTGAATGAAACAATAATGTATGATCAAATCAAATTTTATTTGTCACATACACATGGTTAGCAGATGTTAATGCGAGTGTAGCGAAATGCTTGTGCTTCTAGTTCCGACAATGCAGTAATAACCAACAAGTAATCTAACTAACAATTCCAAAACTACTGTCTTATACACACAAGTGTAAGGGGATAAAGAATATGTACATAAAGATATATGAATGAGTGATGGTACAGAGCGGCATAGGCAAGATACAGTAGATGGTATCGAGTACAGTATATACATATGAGATGAGTATGTAAACAAAGTGGCATAGTTAAAGTGGCTAGTGATACATGTATTACATAAGGATACAGTCGATGATATAGAGTACAGTATATACGTATACATATGAGATGAATAATGTAGGGTATGTAAACATTATATTAGGTAGTATTGTTTAAAGTGGCTAGTGATACATTTCCCATCAATTCCCATTATTAAAGTGTCTGGAGTTGAGTCAGTGTCAGTGTGTTGGCAGCAGCCACTCAATGTTAGTGGTGGCTGTTTAACAGTCTGATGGCCTTGAGATAGAAGCTGTTTTTCAGTCTCTCGGTCCCAGCTTTGATGCACCTGTACTGACCTCGCCTTCTGGATGATAGCGGGGTGAACAGGCAGTTGATGCTAATATGATGTACAATATTCCATTATGTTTCTATAAGATAACCATAGCGTAATATATTTAAAATGCCATATACTATTTTTTTTAACAGTTTCGCTAATCAATTAATCATTATGACACACCCCTCACTATTGTCATTGGTTGCACTAATGGCACAGTTAGTCTACAACCTGGTTCAAGTATTCATGACATTACCCTGAGGATGTGATGCTGAAACGTTGGTAAATACCCATTAAATTGCTGGGAGTTTATACATGTAGTGTGCGACTTTCTTTCTTTTGATAGTTTATTCGGCATTAGTCAGGACCAAACAAGAAACGTCCTCTCACTGTCAACTGCGTTTATTTTCAGCAGACTTAACATGTGTAAATATTTGTATGAACATGACAAGATTCAACAGATGACATGAACTGAACAAGTTCCACAGACATGTGACTAACAGAAATGGAATAATGTGTCCCTGAACAAAGGGGGGGGGGATCAAAATCAAAAGTAACAGTCAGTATCTGGTGTGGCCACCAACTGCATTAAGTACTGCAGTGCATCGCCTCCTCATGGACTGCACCAGATTTGCCAGTTCTTGCTGTGAGATGTTACCCCACTCTTCCACCATGGCACCTGCAAGTTCCCGGACATTCCCTCCGATCCAACAGGTCCCAGACGTACTCAATGGGAATGAGATCTGGGCTCTTCGCTGGCCATGGCAGAACACTGACATTCCTGTCTTGCAGGAAATCACGCACAGAACGAGCAGTATGGCTGGTGGCATTGTCATGCTGGAGGGTCATGTCAGGATGAGCCTCCAGGAAGGGTACCACATGAGGGAGGAGGATGTCTTCCCTGTAACGCACAGCGTTGAGATTGCCTGCAATGACAACAAGCTCAGTCCGATGATGCTGTTTCACACCGCCCCAGACCACGACGGACCCGCCTCCTCCAGATCAATCCTGCTCCAGAGTACAGGCCTCGGTGTAACACTCATTCCTTCAACGATAAATGCGAATCCAACCATCACCCCTGGTGAGACAAAACTGCGACTCGTCAGTGAAGAGCACTTTTTGCCAGTCCTGTCTGGTCCAGCGATGGTGGGTTTGTGCCCATAGGCGACGCTGTTGCCGGGGATGTCTGGTGGTGAGGACCTGCCTTACAACATGCCTACAAGCACTCAGTCCAGCCTCTCTCAGCCTATTGCAGTCTGAGCACTGATGGAGGGATTGTGTGTTCCTGGTGCAACTCGGGAAGTTGATGTTGCCTTCCTGTACCTGTCCTGCACGTGTGGTGTTCGGATGTATCGCTCCGATACTGTAACACGTGGTCTGCCACTACGAGGACCATCAGCTGTCCATCCTGTCTTAGGTGTCTCACAGTACAGACATTGCAATTTATTGCCCTGGCCACATCTGCAGTCTTCATGCCTCCTTGCGGCATGCTTAAGGCACATTCACACAGATGAGCAGGGACCCTGGGCATCTTTCTTTTGGTGTTTTTCAGAGTCAGTAGAAAGGCCTCTTTGGTGTCCTAAGTTTTCATAACCATAACTGTGACCTTATAATTGCCTACGGTCTGTAAGCTATTAGATTACAATTACAATGAAGATTACAATGAAGATCTGAAGTTATTTGGATTTTTACGACTTATCTTTGAAAGGCAGGGTCCTGAAAAAGGGACGTTTCTTTTTTTGCTGAGTTTTTATATATATATATATATCACATTTTACGTAAGGATTCAGACCCTTTACTCAGTACTTTGTTGAAGCACCTTTGGCAGTGATTACAGCATCGAGTATTCTTGGGTATGACGCTACAAGCTTGGCACACATGTATTTGGGGAGTTACTCCCATTCTTCTCTGCAGATCCTCTCAACCTCTGTCAAGATGGATGGGGAGCGTCGCTGCACAGCTATTTTCAGGTCCATCCAGAGATGTTCGATCGGGTTCAAGTCCGGGCTCTGGCTGGTCCACTCAGGGACGTTCAGAGACTTGTCCCAAAGCCACTCCTGCGTTGTCTTGGCTGTGTGCTTAGGATCGTTGTCCTGTTGGAATGTGAACCTTCGCCCCAGTCTGAGGTCCGGAGCCCTCTGGAGCAATCTGCCATCTGTCAATGATGAATTTACGGTGGTGGGGTGTTGGACTGATCTTGTTGATCGTGTACATACCCTTTACAAACTGACTAAATGATGAAAACGATGCTGGTAGCAGAATTGAATACAGCGGAGAGTTCTTACTACAATGCAACTCAAACACAAACGTGCTGGATATCCCAATTTTAATTTTTTAATTTTTTTAATTTCACCTTTATTTAACCAGGTAGGCTAGTTGAGAACAAGTTCTCATTTGCAACTGCGACCTGGCCAAGATAAAGCATAGCAGTGTGAGCAGACAACACAGAGTTACACATGGAATAAACAATTAACAAGTCAATAACACAGTAGAAAACAAAGGGGGGAGTCTATATACAATGTGTGCAAAAGGCATGAGGAGGTAGGCGAATAATTACAATTTTGCAGATTAACACTGGAGTGATAAATGATCAGATGGTCATGTACAGGTAGAGATATTGGTGTGCAAAAGAGCAGAAAAGTAAATAAATAAAAACAGTATGGGGATGAGGTAGGTGAAAATGGGTGGGCTATTTACCAATAGACTATGTACAGCTGCAGCGATCGGTTAGCTGCTCAGATAGCTGATGTTTGATGTTGGTGAAGGAGATAAAAGTATCCAACTTCAGCGATTTTTGCAATTCGTTCCAGTCACAGGCAGCAGAGTACTGGAACGAAAGGCGGCCAAATGAGGTGTTGGCTTTAGGGATGATCAGTGAGATACACCTGCTGGAGCGCGTGCTACGGATGGGTGTTGCCATCGTGACCAGTGAACTGAGATAAGGCGGAGCTTTACCTAGCATGGACTTGTAGATGACCTGGAGCCAGTGGGTCTGGCGACGAATATGTAGCGAGGGCCAGCCGACTAGAGCATACAGGTCGCAGTGGTGGGTGGTTTAATAAGGTGCTTTAGTGACAAAACGGATAGCACTGTGATAGACTGCATCCAGTTTGCTGAGTAGAGTGTTGGAAGCCATTTTGTAGATGACATTGCCGAAGTCGAGGATCGGTAGGATAGTCAGTTTTACTAGGGTAAGCTTGGCGGCGTGAGTGAAGGAGGCTTTGTTGCGGAATAGAAAGCCGACTCTTAAATTGATTTTCGATTGGAGATGTTTGATATGAGTCTGGAAGGAGAGTTTGCAGTCTAGCCAGACACCTAGGTACTTATAGATGTCCACATATTCAAGGTCGGAACCATCCAGGGTGGTGATGCTAGTCGGGCATGCGGGTGCAGGCAGCGATTGGTTGAAAAGCATGCATTTGGTTTTACTAGCGTTTAAGAGCAGTTGGAGGCCACGGAAGGAGTGTTGTATGGCATTGAAGCTTGTTTGGAGGTTAGATAGCACAGTGTCCAATGACGGGCCGAAAGTATATAGAATGGTGTCGTCTGCGTAGAGGTGGATCAGGGAATCGCCCGCAGCATGAGCAACATCATTGATGTATACAGAGAAAAGAGTCGGCCCGAGAATTGAACCCTGTGGCACCCCCATAGAGACTGCCAGAGGACCGGACAGCATGCCCTCCGATTTGACACACTGAACTCTGTCTGCAAAGTAATTGGTGAACCAGGCAAGGCAGTCATCCGAAAAACCGAAGCTACTGAGTCTGCCGATAAGAATATGGTGATTGACAGAGTCGAAAGCCTTGGCAAGGTCAATGAAGACGGCTGCACAGTACTGTCTTTTATCGATGGCGGTTATGATATCGTTTAGTACCTTGAGTGTGGCTGAGGTGCACCCGTGACCGGCTCGGAAACCAGATTGCACAGCGGAGAAGGTACGGTGGGATTCGAGATGGTCAGTGACCTGTTTGTTGACTTGGCTTTCGAAGACCTTAGATAGGCAGGGCAGGATGGATATAGGTCTGTAACAGTTTGGGTCCAGGGTGTCTCCCCTTTGAAGAGGGGGATGACTGCGGCAGCTTTCCAATCCTTGGGGATCTCAGACGATATGAAAGAGAGGTTGAACAGGCTGGTAATAGGGGTTGCGACAATGGCGGCGGATAGTTTCAGAAATAGGGGGTCCAGATTGTCAAGCCCAGCTGATTTGTACGGGTCCAGGTTTTGCAGCTCTTTCAGAACATCTGCTATCTGTATTTGGGTAAAGGAGAACCTGGAGAGGCTTGGGCGAGGAGCTGCCGGGGGCGGAGCTGTTGGCCGAGGTTGGAGTAGCCAGGCGGAAGGCATGGCCAGCCGTTGAGAAATGCTTATTGAAGTTTTCGATAATCATGGATTTATCGGTGGTGACCGTGTTACCTAGCCTCAGTGCAGTGGGCAGCTGGGAGGAGGTGCTCTTGTTTTCCATGGACTTCACAGTGTCCCAGAACTTTTGGAGTTGGAGCTACAGGATGCAAACTTCTGCCTGAAGAAGCTGGCCTTAGCTTTCCTGACTGACTACGTGTATTGGTTCCGGACTTCCCTGAACAGTTGCATATCACAGGGACTATTCGATGCTATTGCAGTCCGCCACAGGATGTTTTTGTGCTGGTCGAGGGCAGTCAGGTCTGGGGTGAACCAAGGACTGTATCTGTTCTTAGTTCTGCATTTTTTGAACGGAGCATGCTTATCTAAAATGGTGAGGAAGTTACTTTTAAAGAATGACCAGGCATCCTCAACTGACGGGATGAGGTCAATGTCCTTCCAGGATACCCGGGCCAGGTCGATTAGAAAGGCCTGCTCACAGAAGTGTTTTAGGGAGCGTTTGACAGTGATGAGGGGTGGTTGTTTGACTGCGGCTCCGTAGCGGATACAGGCAATGAGGCAGTGATCGCTGAGATCCTGGTTGAAGACAGCGGAGGTGTATTTGGAGGGCCAGTTGGTCAGGATGACGTCTATGAGGATGCCCTTGTTTACAGAGTTAGGGTTGTACCTGGTGGGTTCCTTGATGATTTGTGTGAGATTGAGGGCATCTAGCTTAGATTGTAGGACTGGCGGGGTGTTAAGCATATCCCAGTTTAGGTCACCTAACAGAACAAACTCTGAGGCTAGATGGGGGCGATCAATTCACAAATGGTGTCCAGGGCACAGCTGGGAGCTGAGGGGGGTCGGTAGCAGGCGGCAACAGTGAGAGACTTATTTCTGGTGAGAGTAATTTTCAAAATTAGTAGTTCGAACTGTTTGGGTATGGACCTGGAAAGTATGACATTACTTTGCAGGCTATCTCTGCAGTAGACTGCAACTCCTCACCCTTTGGCAGTTCTATCTTGACGGAAGATGTTATAGTTGGGTATGGAAATCTCTGAATTTTTGGTGGACTTCCTGAGCCAGGATTCAGACACAGCAAGGACATCAGGGTTAGCAGAGTGTGCTAGAGCAGTGAGTAAAACAAACTTAGGGAGGAGGCTTCTGATGTTGACATGCATGAAACCAAGGCTTTTTCGATCACAGAAGTCAACAAATGAGGGTGCCTGGGGACATGCAGGGCCTGGGTTTACCTCCACATCACCCGCGGAACAGAGAAGGAGTAGTATGAGGGTGCGGCTAAAGGCTATCAAAACTGGTCGCCTAGAGCGTTGGGGACAGAGAATAAGAGGAGCAGGTTTCTGGGCATGGTAGAATATATTCAGGGCATAATGCGCAGACAGGGGTATGGTGGGGTGCGGGTACAGCGGAGGTAAGCCCAGGCACTGGGTGATGATGAGAGAGGTTGTATCTCTGGACATGCTGGTTGTAATGGGTGAGGTCACCGCATGTGTGGGAGGTGGGACAAAGGAGTTATCAGGGGTATGAAGAGTAGAACTAGGGGCTCCATTGTGAACTAGAACAATGATAACTAACCTGAGCAACAGTATACAAGGCATATTGACATTTGAGAGAGACATACAGCGAGGCATACAGTAATCACAGGTGTTGAATTGGGAAAGCTAGCTAAAACAGTAGGTGAGACAACAGCTAATCAGCTAGCACAACAACAGCAGGTAAAATGGCGTTGACATGGCAACGGGGCCGACAGATAAAACATAAACAAGCAGAATGGAGTACCGTGATTAATGGACAGTCCAGAGTGCATCAGCTATGTAGCCAAGAGATCAGTGTCCAGGGGTGCGGTGGATGGGGCAGGGAAGCTGGACTGGCGAGTGTTATCCAGGTTGAAAAAAAGTTAACAATGACTAAATAGCTTGTAGCTAGTTAGCTGGTTAGCTTCTGGAGGTTCTTGAGTGTGTTCTAAAAATTTAAAATAATAGCGATTCCGTATCACATTGGGTGAGGCAGGTTTCCGGAAAGGTATAAACAGATTAAAAATCAAGAAGAGATAGAAAGTAAATATGGGTCCGGTGAGTGTTTGGGACGCGGCGATTCAGACGGTTAGCAGGCCTGTGCTAACAAGCTAACAGTTCGTAGGCCCGGGCTAAACAAGGTAGCAGTTAGCGGACCGGGGCTAGACAAGCTAGCAGTTAGCAGGCCGAATTTAGTAAGCAGGGAGATAGCGAGGGCTAGAGAATTAGCCTTTGGGGGACGTCGCGATGGGGTGAGTCTGTTTATTCCTCTTCATGCGGTGACATCGATAGACCGGTCGTGGGCCCGGGTATTGTAGCCCAGGAGTATGCTACGGTGGTAGCACCGGTGCGCTGGCCGGGCTACCTTCACGCTAAGTGGGTGGAAACGCTAGCCAGGAGTAATCATCCGGGGTTGCGGTTTAGCTAGTTGTGAAGATCCAGCTGAAAAATGTTCCGTTTGCGGTGGGAATCCGGGGATGAAAAATAAATAGGTCCGTTATGCTCTGGTTAGAGTCGCGTTGTTCGAACTGGCGAGAGCTTTCCGAGCTAAAGGTTAGCTTAGCTGATGACCGGTTAGCTGAAGACCGCTAGCATAGCTGGTGGTTAGCTGGCTAGCTTCAGTTGAGGGGTTCCAGTTCCGAAGTAAATATAAATACTTTAGGAAAAATAGCTACATTGGGTGAGGCGGGTTGCAGGAGAGGATTTGGAAGCTTAGGTTTAGCAAAATGTTTTTAAAGAGATATGCGAAGAAAAATACGTAAAAAACTAAAAAGAAACGATATATACAAGGGACACGACGCGACAGGACGACTTACTGCTACGCCATCTTGGACGAAGAATGATCCATCTAATCCCAGATTTTCATTTGGATTTGTAATCCACTCGCAGACAAACGTGGAAAACGCAGGGCAATCACACACAGACTTAAAAAATGTAAGAACAAACTTACCCACCACCTTGCTGATCAGTGCCCAGTCACTAAGGGGGAAAGCGTATGAGCTGTCAGCGAATCTGCTCCTCCAACACAAATACTGGGAGGCCTGTTTGCTGGCGTTTACTGAGACTTGGCTGGATAACAGAGTCCCGGACAGGGAAGTGGAGCCGGCTGGTCAGAGCGGACCGTGATCTGACAGTCACAGGGAAACATCACGGCGGGGGCGTCTGCCTGCTTGTCAGGGACCAGTGGTGTAAATGGATCTTGGTAAGAGAGAGATTCTGTACCCCCGACATTGAACTGCTTTCTGTGTCACTGCGACCTTACTATCTGCCCTGAGAGTTCCCCCAATTGTTTGTTACCGTTGTGTACATTCAACCGAAAGCTAATCTAACAAAGGCGTCAGAGAATATATAATCCGTCACATAAACTGGAATCCATCTCCCCCGTTGCATCCACATTTATTTTAGGGGATTTAACAACTGTACTTTGCACGAAGTCCTGCGCCCATACCACCAGTATGTGAAATGTCACACTAGGAAAAATAAGACTCTTGATTTGTGCTATGGGACAATACCAGTTGTGTTCCCGGCCACCACCTGGGGACATCGGACCACAATGTTGTCTACCTCAGGCCAACCTACTGTCCGCTCCTGGAGAGGGAGAAATCCACAGTTAAAACTGTCCACATCTGGAAGGACAACAGTATCACTTGTCTCCAGGGGTGTTTTAACTGTACTATGTGGGAGGTATTTGAGGACAGCAGCTCTGATCTTGATGAACTCAGATGTTGTTTCAGACTATGTAAACTTCTCTGTTGAGTCAGTTGTGCCACTAAAATCTGTAAAAATCTTCCCAAACAATAAGCCTTGGGTATCAAAACATCTCAAATCACTACTTAATAGGAAGAAGGCAGTTCATGCTGAGGGTGATAGACAGGCTTTAAGAGATGTACAACGTGAGATCAAAAGACAGACACTGGTGGACAAGGAGGCATACAAGCAAATGGTGGAGAGGACCCTCTCCTCAGGAAACTCCAGGGTGGCCTGGCAAGGCATTAAATCCATGGCTAGTGCCCTCCACATAGGCAGAGGGAAAAACAGTGCTGACCTTGGGAGACATGAGGGCCAGAACATGGCTAATGAACTGCATGTTTTCTTCCCAAGAATTGAATCAGACAATCTTGTGTTTGAGGTAAAACAAATGGAAGCATCATTACAAATGTTTGAGAGGGTTGTTAAACAGGCTGATGTTTTGAAGTAAATTGTTCAGATGATGTAACGCACACAAAAGCCTCGGCCCAGACAAAATAAGTGGACATGTGTTAAAGCACTGTGCTGAACAATTGGCTGGTGTTTTTACAGACATTTTCCAATCCTCGCTTGACCAGCAACACGTACCAGTATTGTAGAAAAACTCAATTCTACCAATTCCTAAAGCATCTAATCCCTCTGTGCTGAATGACTACCGCCCTGTCGCCTTGACATCCTTAGTAATGAAATGCCTTGAGAAACTTGTAAAAGGTCATATTCTCAGGGTCACCCAGAAGCTCCTCGACCCATTTCAGTTTGCCTATCAGCCCAGCAGAGGAGTTGATGATGCCATTCTTACTCTCCTCAACATGGTCTACAGACATCTAGAGGGTGCCAAATCCCATGTCAGGGTTTTGTTTGTTGACTTTACATTCTGGCACAGGGACTCATTCTGGACTTCTCCTTAGATGGGGGGGCTGGTTTTGTGGTTGTTGGACTTCCTGAGCCAACGGTCACAGCGGGTCAAAATGGGCCCCCACGTGTCGGACATACGCAACACCAACAAAGGCTCTCCTCAGGGATGTGTTGTACTAGTTCCCATCCTGACAGACACCTTAAGTTCGCTGATGACACTGCCTTGATCAGCCTGTTGCATGATGACGAGGAGCATCATGGCCCAGTCCTAGATGACTTTGTAGAGTGGTGTGACGAATCACAATACCAATAAGACCAAAGAGACGTGCATAGACTTCAGGAAGCATACAACAACTACCTCTGCAACATCAACCAGAGGTTAGAATATAGAGATTGCAGAGGTATAAAAATATCTAGGTGTCCTCTTGGACAATAAGCTTCTTTGGAGTTAATGTACAGATCTGATCTACAAAAAGAGTCCATTGTAGTTGTACTATACTGACTCTGTTTTACAAATCTTTCATTGAGTGTTTAACTGTTTGTTGGTTTGGCAATTCCACTGTCAGCCAGAGAAATATGCTGAGAAGGATCTTCACCACAGCAAGCAAGGTACTTGGAGTCAAGCAGACAGGCCTGGATGAGATCTTTAAGGTCAGGGCCCTCCGCAAGGCTCACAAAATCCTTTTAGACCCAAGCCCCCGTTGTACCCGGACTTTGAACTTCTCCCCTCTGGGCGCAGGTATAGGGCACTGAGGCTATCCGGAACATATCCCAATCCACGTGATCGAAGCAATCTTGAAGCGTGGAACCCGATTGGTCGGACCAGCGTTGAACAGACCTGAGCACGGACGTTTCCTGTTTTAGTTTCTGTCTATATGCAGGGAGCAACAAAATGGAGTCGCGGTCAGATTTGCCGAAAGGAGGGCAGGGGGGGTCTTTGTATGCATTGTGGAAGTTAGGGAGCCTTGTTTTCAGATTAGCTTTGTTTAAACAATAAATGCAGCCTCAGGATATATGGTTTCCAGTTTACATAGAGTCCAGTGAAGTTCTTTCAGGGCCGTTGAGATGTCTGCTTGGGGGGATATACACTGCTGTGATTTACAATTGAAGAGAATTCTCTTGGTAGATAATGTTGTCGGCATTTGATTGTAAGGAATTCTTGGTCAGGTGACCAAAAGGACTTGAGTTCCTGTATGTTGTTATGATTACACCACAAATCATTCATCATAAGGCATACACCCCCATCCATCTTCTTACTAGAGAGATGTTTGTTTCTGTTGGTGCGATGCGTGAAGAAACCGGGTGGCTGTACCGACTCTGATAACATATCCTGAGTGAGCCATGTTTCCGTGATACAGAGAATGTTACAATCTCTGACGTCTCTCTGGAAGGCAACCCTTGCTCGAATTTCGTCTACCTTGTTGTCAAGAGACTGGACATTGGCGAGTAGTATACTCGTGAGAGATGTGCTCCATCTGCCCCTTCTGCGGCGCCTTTGTTTTGGGTCGGCTACTGGGATTAAATCCATTGTCCCGGGTGGTGGTCCAAACAGAGGATCCGCTTCGGGAAAGTCGTATTCCTGGTCGTAATGTTGGTAAAGTTGACGTTGCTCTTATATCCAATAGTTCTTCCCGGCTGTATGTAATAAGACTTATGATTTCCTGGGGTAACAATGTAAGAAATAATACATAGGAAACTATGCAGTATTTTATTTTTCTAAGAATGCGACGTGACCATCCTCTGTCGGCGCGATGCTGCTTGGTTTCCTCAAGCATGGTGGTGGCTGCATCATGTTATGGGTATGCTAGTCATCGCCATGGACTAGTGTAAAAATATGTCAATAAAAAAATTGAATGAGGTTAAGTACAGGCAAAATCCTAGGGGAAACCTGGTTCAGTCTGCTTTCCAACCCACACTCGGAGACAAATTCACCTTTCACCAAGACAATGACTTAAAACACAAGGACAAATATTACCAAGATGACATTGAATGTTCCTGAGTGGCCGAGTTAGTTTTGACTTAAATCGGCTTGAAAATCTATGGCAAGACTTTAAAATGGTTGTCGTTTGGAAATTGCTCCCAAGGATGAACCAGACTTGTGGAGGTCTACAATTTGTTTTTCTGAGATCTTGGCTGATTTCTTTAGATTTTCCCATGATGTCAAGCAAAGAGGCACTGAGTTTGAAGGTAGGCCTTGAAATACATCCACATGTACACCTCCAATTGACTCAAATGGTGTCAATTAGCCTATCAGAAGCTTCTAAAGCCATGACATCAATTTCTGGAATTTTCCGAAGCTGTTTAAAGCACAGCCAACATGGTGTATGTAAACTTCTAACCCACTGGAATTGTGATACAGTGAATTATAAGTTAAATCTGCCTGTAAACAATTGTTGTAAAATTGACTTGTGTCATGCACAAAGTAGATGTCCTAATCCACTTGCCAAAACTATAGTTTGTTAACAATAAATTTGTGGAGGGGTTGAAAAACAGGTTTTAATGACTCCAACCTAAGTGTATGTAAACTTCCGCCTTCAACTGTAGTCAGTCGCACAACTGAATGCATTCAACTGAAATGTCTACCCCGTTTAACCGAACCCCTCTGAATCAGAGCGGTGCGGGGGGGGCTGCCTTAATCGACATCCACACCATGTGCAAAAGGGTAACAGTTGTTGTTGTTGGGGGTGATTCAAACCAGCAACCTTTCGGTTACTGGCCCAGCGCTTTTAACTGCTGCATTCAGGCTGTAATGCAACAAATGTAATGCAACAAAATGTGTCAAGGGGTATGAATACTTTCTGAAGGCACTATCTCCTAATAATATTGCATGTTTGATGACTTGTGATTGGATGACAACAAGCTACATGCGCCACTCTCATGGAAAGCAAGAGCACCAGCTGCATAAATGATAAAACATTTCTCTCTCTGCAGGAAGCGCAATGTAGACCATCTACATTGTGAATTCACGTGGAATCTTTCTTATTTTAACTTAACGGCTTTAAACTGTATAACTGATCAATGCAGGTTATTTAATGGTAAACAAAATCAAATCCTATGAAATTACGTCAACACATACTGGAGGAGTTACTGGCTAGGTGCAAGTGGCTAGCTTAACTAACGAACTAGGTACATCGGTCGCGGCGCGCATGACCAGAATGGCACATCGATGAACTGCAAAAGGCACATCCCATTTCTGTTAGAAAATTGAGAAAGAGGAGGAGTTGGACTGTTTTGTGCCCAAAATTGACCTTTAAGAACAATTTTCCATTTGTCACATTCCTAGTCTATGGTATTCTCTCTTCCCTCTTTTAAACTCACCAGACAAAGACTTGGTGATTTCCCCCAAGAAATCAGCCCTATAGCCTGTTCATATGAACCCTATTTCCACTTGGCAAATGCACACACACACACACTCACTTACCCACATGAACAGCGACCCAAGGCCAGTGGGGGAAAGTCCATGGCTGTTCAGCAGGAAGTACGGAATGTGGGAAAAGGTCAGTGGTGCTAGCTGATCCGCAGAGCGTCCCTACACACACACACACAGAGAGCGTCTTCAGCTCAGGGCTCTCCCGTCCCAACAACAAGAGTCTGTTGAAAAACACCAGCCTTGCCTCAGGGCTCACATGTGCTGGGGCTTGGAGGCTAGCCCACTCACTGTGTGTGCATGTGTTTCTCTCTGAACAACAAGGCCTACACATTAATGCCAATGGGTTAGCTTATTGTTTCTCTCGCTACTCTTTTTATCTCTCCCTTTTTCTATCTTCTCTCTGTTAGTGATTAGTTGATAGAATTTCAGTGATTTAGATTAATTTCTTAACAGCTGGCTCTCCTCAGCAACAAAATAACTCCAGGCCTGCATCAAAAACCTCTAACCTGGCCCATATGCTATGTTTCTATGGGGAGGCTGTTTCTGTCTCTCTGGGTTGGAGGTGTGCTTGTTAAGGCTTGCTCAGCTGCAGAGGGATCTGTTGAATGAGACCAGATCAAAGTCTCTGTTATTACAAGTGTTTCCAGAAGAGACTGCCGGTTCCATGTTCAAGCCTTTCATTGTCTCTCAATGTGTTGTTTTAACTGGGGAGAAGTGTTTCATGGATCTGATTGGATGTCTAACTTTGTAAAAGACATTTAGATTGGACAGTCACTGTATTCTGTGATAGCAGCTCTGATTGGCTGCAACCCTATCCTCATGACACACTACCGATTGGGAATAAATAATTCCTCTGTAAAAGATCTGTACTAACTGGCTGTTCCCCTCCTCCCCAGCAGGGCGGCGATGGTGTTGCCATGACCGAGGGCGGCTGAGAGTCGGGAGAAGCTACGCAGCACCATGGAGGGCACCAGGGCCGCCGTCTTAGCGCCAGTCAAAAGCAAAGCCCCTCGACGGGATCGGAGGCGGCGTGTCGGGGTTTTGGTAAGGAAAGGGGGAGTCTGCCAGAACGGGACCACCTCCCCACATGGGGAGTACACCTCGGACGGAGTGATGGGGCTGAAGTCCTCCTTGGAGGTGCTGAAACCATCCCTGCTGTCGAAGGGGCTGAGAGAGAGAGTGGGGGAGAAGGAGGGGGAGCGAGGAGCAGAGGTGTCACCTGAGAGGGAGGAGGGCCTTGGCTCCTGGGACATGAAGTCTCATGACGAAGAGGTTGTGCAGCAGGAGCAAGAGGATCAGCAGGAGAAGGGGAGTAGTAACAGCCACAGCACCTCCAATACGGACAGCCCTGCCCTCTCCAGTAGCTGCACAGGTGAGACACACACACTCACAAGGTTCAAATATTATTTCAAGTTTCTCAATTACTTTCACACACATTTCATAGAAAGTATTCAGATATTTATTATTTGAATATTGGCATGTATTTGAAAATACTAAAATACACTTACTCAAATACACTCCCATCTCCATGGTATTTGAAAATAGTATTTGAAATATGTATTTGAAAATACTTTCAAATAGTAGGCTATTTATAGGAAATTATTTAAATACTTCCAATTAGGGCTGTGACGCTCCTGGAATGTTGTATTACGGTTATTGGCCAGCCGCATGACCATAGTCACCATTATAATTGTTGGAATGTTTTTTTATTATTAGTATTTTTTTAGATTCACAGTTTCCCCTCTCCTCTGCTCCTGACTGCATGTGCTGCTGCTGCTGCTGCTGCAGGGAGGGGAGGTGTTGCCCAGGCTTGTTTACTACAACACCTTGCTTGTTTCAGCGAGGAGCAACAAAGTTCCATCACATTCTAAAGAGTCCATGCTACTGCTGAAACGGACTCAAGCGTGCAAATGCCAGGTCCTTTCATCTTCAGTTAGCTGGCCGTTCCACACAACAACAAACGGTTGTGATGTTTTTGGTGTGTTTTATATGGTATTTATACAGTATTTGTGCCAGCCCTACTTCCAATAGAAGTAGTTGATTCAGGCCACATTATTTGAAAATAAAATACTCAAATAGACAGAAAAAATTGTTGATGATTGGTGAGATGTGGCCCACCTTGTGTGCTACATCTGTTTTTATCGTGGTTGTTCCTGTAGCATAAACACAGCATCACCTTTTACTCTATTTATTCTCACAAAGTAAAGTCCCTGTGATGTTTACCTTTAGACATAGCGCCTATAACCCAGTCCCCTCGTTGACTTGAGAGAACTCTGTGTTCCAATCTGGTAGAGGTCGACCGATTTATGATTTTTCAACGGCGATACCGATTCAAATCAAATCAAATTTTATTTGTCACATACACATGGTTAGCAGATGTTAATGCGAGTGTAGCGAAATGCTTGTGCTTCTAGTTCCGACAATGCAGTAATAACGAGCAAGTAATCTAACTAACAATTCCAAAAAAACTACTGTCATACACAGTGTAAGGGGATAAAGAATATGTACATAAGGATATATGAATGAGTGATGGTACAGAGCAGCATAGGCAAGATACAGTAGATGATATCGAGTACAGTATATACATATGAGATAAGTATGTAAACCAAGTGGCATAGTTAAAGTGGCTAGTGATACATGTATTACATAAGGATGCAGTCGATGATATAGAGTACAGTATCAACGTATGCATATGAGATGAACAATGTAGGGTAAGTAACATTATATAAGGTAGCATTGTTTAAAGTGGCTAGTGATATATTTATATCATTTCCCATCAATTCCCATGATTAAAGTGGCTGGAGTAGAGTCAGTGTCATTGACAGTGTGTTGGCAGTAGCCACTCAATGTTAGTGGTGGCTGTTTAACAGTCTGATGGCCTTGAGATAGAAGCTGTTTTTCAGTCTCTCGGTCCCAGCTTTGATGCACCTGTACTGGGAGTACAGGAGAGGGCTCAGATTTAATGGAGGACCAAAAAAAAGCCGATACCGATTAATTGTCCGATTTTAAAAATACATAAAAAATGTATTTTTTTGTAATAATGACAATTACAACAATACTGAATGAACACTTATTTTAACTTAATATAATACATCAATAAAATCAATTTAGACTCAAATAAATAGTTAAACGTGTTCAATTTGGTTTAAATAATGCAAAAACAAAGTGTTGGAGAAGAAAGTAAAAGTGCAATATGTGCCGTGTAAAAACACCTAACGTTTAAGTTCCTTGCTCAGAACATGAGAACATGAAAGCTGGTGGTTCCTTTTAACATGAGTCTTCAATATTCCCAGGTAAGAAGTTATAGGTTGTAGTTATTATAGGACTATTTTATTATATATATTTTTTAAATCTTTATTCAACTAGGCAAGTCAGTTAAGAACAAATTCTTATTTTCAATGACGGCCTAGGAACAGTGGGTTAACTGCCTGTCCAGGGGCAGAACTACAGATTTGTACCTTGTCAGCTTGGGGATCTGAACTTGCAACCTTTCAGTTATTAGTCCAATGCTCTAACCACTAGGCTACCCTGCCGCCCCATTTCTCTCTATACGACTTGTATTTCATATACCTTTGACTATTGGATGTTCTTATAGGCGCTTTAGTATTGCCAGTGTAACAGTATAGCTTCCATCCCTCTCCTCGCCGCTACCTTGGCTCGAACCAGGAACCACATCGACAACAGCCAAACTCGAAGCAGCGTTACCCATGCAGAGCAAGGGGAACAACCACTCCAAGTCTCAGAGCGAGTGACGTTTGAAAAGCTATTAGCGCACACCCTGCTAACTAGCTAGCCATTTTACATCGGTTACAGCCTCATCTAGGGAGTTGATAGGCTTGAAGTCATAAACAGAGCAATGCTTGAAGCATTGCTGGTGCCTACCATTGCTCAGTCAAACTGCTCTATCAAATCATAGACTTAATTATAACAATAATAACACACAGAAATACAAGCCTTAGGTCATCATTTAGAAAACAAAACGTTTATTCTTTCAGTGAAATACGGATCCGTTCCGTATTTTATCTAACGGATGGCATGCCTAAGTCTAAATATTGCTGTTACATTGCACAACCTTCAATGTTATGTCATAATTACGTAAAATTCTGGCAAATTAGTTCGCAATGAACTATGCGGCCCAAACTGTTGCATATACCCTGACTCTGTGTGCAATGAACACAAGAGAAGTGACACAATTTCACCTGGTTAATATTGCCTGCTAACCTTTATTTTAGCTAAGTATGCAGGTTTAAAAATATATACTACTGTGTGTTGATTTTAAGAAAGGCATCGATGTTTATGGTTAGGTACACGTTGGAGCAACGACAGTCCTTTTTCGCGAATGCGCACCTCATCGATTATATGCAACGCAGGGCACGCTAGATAAACTAGTATTATCATCAACCATGTGTAGTTATAACTAGTGATTATGATTGATTGATTGTTTTTTATAAGGTAAGTTTAATGCTAGCTAGCAACTTACCTTGGCTTCTTACTGCATTCGCTTAACAGGCAGGCAGGCTCCTCGTGAGGCAGGTGGTTAGAGTGTTGGACTAGTTAACCATAAGGTTGCAAGATTGAATCCCTGAGCTGACAAGGTAAAAATCTGTCGTTCTGCCACTGAACAAGGCATTTAACCCACTTCCTAGGCGGTCATTGAAAATAAGAACAAATTCAAATTATTAACTAAAAATGTGTTCTTAACTGACTTGCCTCGTTAAATAAAGTTGTAAAAAATGTGTGTTTTTTTTTTAATCGGCTAAATCGGTGTCCAAAAATAACAATTTCCGATTGTTATGAAAACTTGAAATCGGCCCTAATTAATCGGCCAACCTCTACAATCTAGAACTGTATGCTGATCTATAATTTAAACTTCTATCCTAGAACTCAGTGTTCTGACATAAAACTCTGTTGATCTAGAACTGTGTTTTTTTTTTGGGGGGGTCTACATATTTTTATTACGTTTTTACACTCGGTGTGTTAATCTGGAACTCAGTGTTCCAATCTACAACTCGGTGTGCTGATGATCTAGAACTCTGTTCTGACTGTACAGTAGGCTTTTATGTCTGTATTTACACTCACCAAGGGAGAAGTCATCCTCAGTAGCCTGGCATAATTTTCAAGCTAAATGTGAAGGCATTTAATACATACAAATCTGAGTATCATTTTAAAAATTAAAGTGAGGAAATTTTCCCATGGACAGAAGCTACAGTGTGCCCAGTCACGGGCCGATGTGACCATGCCTGGAAAGAGAGGGCTTTATGTGATTGTTACTTTACAACAATTAACTCTCCACTGAGGTCATTGTGGTGAGAAAAGTCCTAATGAAATCCTCAGACGGTCTTATTCACGCCCATCTCAGTGAACTAGTCCATTGCGGAGGCCGAGACTAATCGATTGCAGAGGCCGCAGAGATGTCACAGTCCAAGAAGAAGGGGAGTGTGGATGCACAATGCACGTCTCTCTCGATTGCGTACTCTCCAGCCAATTTGCAGTGGTGTATAGTACATTTTTTTTATTTTACCTTTATTTAACTAGGCAAGTCCGTTAAGAACAAATTCTTATTTTCAATGACAGCCTAGGAACAGTGGGTTTGTTCAAGGGCAGAACGACAGATTTGTACCTTGTCAGCTCGGGGATTCGAACTTGCAACCTTTCAGTTACTAGCCACTAGGCTATCCTGCCACCCCAAAATACTTTAAAGTACTTTTAATTTTATATTTGACAACTTTTACTTCTACTTCACTATATTCCTAAAGAAAATAATGTAATGTTTACTCCATATGTTTTCCCTGACACCCAAAAGTACTCATTACATTTTGAATGCTTACCAGGACAGGAAAATGTTCCAATTCCCTCACTTATCAAGACAACGTCCCTGGTCATCCCTACTGCCTCTGATCTGGTGGACTTACTAAACACAAATGCTTTGTTTGTAAATGATGTCTGAGTGTTGGAGTGGCTACATGTCAAATAAAAAAAGAAAGTACAATTGTGCTGTCTGGTTTGCTTGATGTAAGGAATTTTGAAATTATTAATACTTTTACTTACATTTTAGAAATTCCATTTACTTTTGATACTTAACTTAATTTTAAGTATTTTTAAAACCAAATACTTTTCGACTTTTACTCAAGTAGTATTTTACTGCGTGACTTTCACTTTTACTTGAGTCATTTTCTATTAAGGTATCTTTTACTTTTACTCAAGTATCAAAATTGAGTACTTTTTCCACCACTGCCAATTTGTGCACATTCGTTGTTCCATAACGTCATTGTGTGAATTGTTTGTTTGATTGTTTGTGTCTATCTATTACCCATTCCATACAGTACATGGCCAGAACTATGTGGACACGCCTTCAAATGAGTGGATTCGGCTATTTCAGCCACACTCGTTTCTGACAAGTGTATAAAATCGTCAAGTCAGTTCATCAAATTCCTTCCCTGCTAGAGCTGCCCCTGACAACTGTAAGTGCTGTTATTGTGAAGTGGAAACGTCTAGGAGCAACAACGGCTCAGCTGTGAAGTGGTAGGCCTCACAGAACGGGGCCGGCAAGTGCTGAAGCATGTAGCGTGTAAAACATAGTCTGTCCTCGGTTGCAACACTCACTACGAGTTCCAAACTGCCTCAGTAAGCAACGTCAGCACAATAACTGTTTGCCGGGAGCTTCATGAAATGGGTTTCCATGGCCAAGCAGGCGCACACAAACCTAAGATCACCATGCACAATGCCAAGCGTCAGCTGAAGTGGTGTAAAGCTTGCCTCTATTGGACTCTGGAGCAGTGGAAATTCATTCTTTGGAGTGATAAATGGCGTTTTACCATCTGGCAGTCTGACAGACGAATCTGGGTTTCAAATCTAACTTTATTTGTCACATGCGCCGAATACAACATGTGTAGATATTACTGTGAAATGCTAACTTACAAACCCTTAACCAACAGTGCAGTTCAAGAAAGAGAATAATAAACCAAATTAACCTAAAGTAAAAAATAACACAATAACGAGGCTATATACAGGGTGTACCGGTACTGAGTCAATGTGTGGGGGTACAGGTTAGTCGAGCTCTTTTAAACATGTAGGTAGGGGTGAAGTGACTATGCATAGATAATAAACAGTGAGTAGCAGCAGTGTACAATACAAATGGAGGGGGGGGGGGTGTGAATGTAAATAGTCCGGTGGCCATTTGATTAATTGTTCAGCAGTCTTATGGCTTGGGGCTAGAAGTTGTTAAGGAGCCTTTTGGTCCTAGACTTGGCGCTCTGATACCACTTGCTGTGCACTATCAGAAAAAACAGTATGACTTGGGTGACTAGAGTCTTTGACAATTTTTTGTGCTTTCCTCTGACACTGCCTAGTATATAGTTCCTGAATGGCAGGAAGCTTGGCCACAGTGATGTACTGGGCTGTACGCATTACCCTCTGTAGCACCTTACGGGGAGATGCTGAGCAGTTACCAGTCCAGGCGGTGATGTAACCGGTCAGGATGCTCTTGCTGGTGCAGCTGTATACCTTTTTTGAGGATCTGGGGACCCATGCTAACTAACCCTTTTCAGTCTCCTGAGGGGGAAAAGGTGTTGTCATACCCTCTTCACGACTATCTTGGTGTGTTTGGACCATGATGTTTTGTTGGTGATGTGGACACCAAGGAACTTGATACACTCAACCCGCTCCACTACAGCCCGTCAATGTTAATGGGGGCCTGTTCGGCCCGGCTTTTTCCTGTAGTCCACAATCTGCTCCTTTGTCTTGCTCACATTGAGGGAGAGGTTGTTCTTGTCTTGGCACAACACTGCCAGGTCTTTGACCTCCTCCCTATAGGCTGTCTCATCGTTGTCGGAAATCAGGCCTACCACTGTTGTGTCGTCAGCAAACTTAATGATGGTGTTGGAGTCGTGTTTGGCCACGCAGTCGTGGGTGAACAAGGGGAGTACAGGAGGGGACTAAGTACCTACCCCTGAGGGACCCCAGTGTTGATGATCAGCATGGCAGATGTGTTTTTGCCTACCGTTACCACCTGGGGGCGGCATGTCAGGAAGTCAAGGATCCAGTTGCAGAGGGAGGTGTTTAGTCCCAGGGTCCTTAACATAGTGATGAGCTTTGTGTTGAATGCTGAGCTGTAGTCAATGAACAGCATTCTCCCATAGGTGTTCCTTTTGTCCAGGTGGGGAAGGGCAGTGTGGAGTGCGATTGATATTGCGTCATCTGTGGATCTGTTGGGGTGGTTTGCGAATTGGCGTGGGTCTAGGGTGTCTGGATGGATGCTGTTGATGTGAGTTATAACCAGCCTTTCAAAGCGCTTCATGGCTACCGACGTGAGTGCTACAGGGTGGTAAGCAAGTTACCTTTGCTTCCTTGGGCACTGGGACTATGTTGGTCTGCTTGAAACATATAGGTATTACAGACTTGGTCAGGGAGAGGTTGACAATGTCAGTGAAGACTGTTAGGGTTCTTTTCCTTATTTCCTTATCAATCAGTTACTCATTGGTGAAATAAGCATTATGACTATCTTTAATTAAATAATTCAAAAACCTTTATTAATACAATTGCAGACAGAAGTTGACAACAGGAACATAGCATGAATGTTGCTGAGTAAGTTCTGCATCAAACAAAAGGTCTCAAGTTGTTTTATTAAACCGAATTCCCACCTTAGTGATGTCACTGACTACTCATGACCTTTTTACTCCTGAGACCAAAACCCTGCATCCATAGCTATACAAACATAGAGTTTCAGTGTTTATCTAAAAGCTAGGCAATAAATGTCCCCTCCCCAAAGTTGATTTATTGTGGAATGGCTGAGTAGTCTCTTATCTCCCATACTCCCCTGCAGAGAGAGAGAGAAATTATTCTAACACAGCAAACATTTTGGTACAACCCTTTTCATGACCCCTAGGTGAACCCGACAAGACCCTTGCCAGTTGGTCCGCGCATGCTTTGAGTACACTTCCTGGTATTCCATCTGGCCCCGCAGCTTTGTGAATGTTCACCTGAAAAGGCATTTAGCTCATCTGGTAGGCTCGCGTCACTGGGCAGGCGGATGCTAGGAGGACGATACCCTCCACAGTACATACTGCCAACTGTAAAGTTTGTTGGAGGAGGAATAATGGTCTGGGGCTGTTTTTCATCGTTCGGGCTAGGCCCCTTAGTTCTAGTGAAGGCAAACCTTAACAGCATACAACAACATTCTAGATGATTCTGTACTTCCAACTTTGGGGCAACAGTTTGAGGAAGGCCCTTTCCTGTTTCAGCATGACAATGCCCTCGTTCAAAGCGAGGTCCATATGACTGTCCTGCTCAGAGCCCTGACCCGCAGCAATGTTCCAACATCTAGTAGAAAGCCTTCCCGTAAGAGTGGAGGCTGTTATAGCAGCAAAGCGGGGACCAACTCCATATTAATGCTCGTGATTTTGGAATTAGATGTTCTATGAGCAGGTGTCCACATACAATCAATTGGTCGAACGAACAGAGGACTTTCGGTCATCCAAGATTTCTTTAGTCGGTGACAGCCCTAGTACCTTGTAAACAAATAGTCGGCAATTAGCCTTTAACTTAATTTGCAGGCCTAAATCTCATCCCACAAATGGCTTTTGAGAATGGTTAGCCCTGTGTCCTCGAGAGGCCCATTGACTTCTCCAGATACAGACACCCTTTGATATGGAGCAATGCCTCTCTGTTTGTGTTTTACGAACGAGAGACCGTTATCTCCAGTCCACTTACACACACACACACACACACACACACACACACACACACACACACACACACACACACACACACACACACACACATACACACACATACACACACACTGCCATTCATGCGTGCATACTCACTCACACACGCATGCACACCCTCACCAACTTACACACACCCTCGGTACATGGAGCAGTTCAATGTGTCCCGGTAAAGGCCTCTGGTGGTGTTAACGCTGAGCTGCTCTCCCTCAGCATTTACACCAACCACAGTCAGACCAAATAGCTACTGTACCAAGAGGACACTACTCTCACGGTTTCCTTCACCAGTGGCTCCTGAGACATCCTCCATGGTGTTCTATTAAAATCAATGGGAGACATTCTATGAGGTAGTGCAACAGAACTAGGTGGAGGTCTGGGAGTAATGGAATGAGAAACCTTGTTCTCTACAGGACCATGTAGACATACTGTCCTTTATTCTCCTGTATAGGATACTTCTCTATTTCCTACAATCTGGTCATATTTGGCCTCCTCTCTCCAAGCTCTGCCAACCTAAATGTTCCAGTCTGGTCAGTTGAGCTGTGTGTGTTTGTCTTGGCAGGTGGGAGATGGCACCTTCTCAAAGGAACTAATGTGTTAGGCTGTGGTCTAGTGCGGCGGTCAGGTCAGTTGAGGTCTCTGAAGTTTTTTTTCTTTTTCGTAAAAACATTGAGAATGAGTCAGACTACACTACACACTATTAGGGTTTCAAGTAAACAGTATCTCTACAGACAAGTAACATCTAGTGTTTCCCTCGAAACGACTACACTCTTATCCTGCAACTATGCCACTGAAACGTATTAATAATACCACTCTTCTCAGGCGCTGGACAACAGGCAGTTTACGTACTGACGGTAAAAATATTGGAGATGGAAAACAACTCCATATCTACTCAGTGTTTGAGTTTGATAGTTTACCCCAAGGAGGCACATTAAGGTGGCAATGAGGTGCTTCATGTTTAAGCAGAGTTTACGTTATGCGAATAGAAAAGCAAGTTCACTGAATTCCTTGTCATTAAAACCTAGTGTTGGACTAATACGGGTGCTTCTACACCTGCATTGCTTGCTGTTTGTGGTTTTAGGCTGGGTTTCTGTACAGCACTTTGACATCGGCTGAGAAGGGCTTTATAAGAAGGGCTTTATAAATAGATTTGATTGATGCACGCTATGGCGCTTTCTCAATTAATCTTTCCTAACATCTTCTCTCCTCGCCTCCTTCTCAGCCATATAGGAGAAGACTTAAGGTCTTTCCCCACTGACCCTCTTCTCCAATGTTTTTTGAGAAGGAGGCAAGGAAATAAGATGCAAGGAATAGAGGAAAGATGAATTGGGAAAGAGGCTCTTAGAGAGAGGAAAGTGGTCATGCATGAGGCATTGAGAACCCCCTCGGCTGTCAGTCTGTCCTCATTCTGGGGGAGTTACTTCTCCTCAGGTGCCTCGGCTCCACACAGCGGAGCTCAGACCCTCTTCCTTCTCTCTCTCGCTCTCTGTGTGGCTCTCTGCTGCCTGACCTGCCCTGCTGTGCTGGGTTTCCCATGTTTTCATCCTGGCCTGGCCTAGCCTAGCAACGTAGCCCTGCCATCAGGTTAAGCCTAGAATTAAATGGATAGAATACAACACCCATAACGTGGTCCTAAATTCTCAAGTGGAACATTGCATTGAAGTGGATTGTCCCTTCTACTCCATTCTGTTTCTATGGTGTGTAGCAGAGTGGATAGAACAGAAGGCACTTGGTTCCAAATTCTGAAATGGAACGTTGCCTTATAACGTAATGTCCCTCCTTGCTATTCTAGTTTTAAACAGGGTGTTGGAGAAATCCCCCTAGCAACAGAACGGATAGAACAGAACACACGGTTGGAATGGAATGCCACTTTAATCGGATTGTCCCTCTTAGCCGGTGTTATTCTATGGTGTCTCCTACCCCTGGCATTTCTAGCATAGCTCCTGGGCTCCACTGGGAGAACCCTTTGGCAGGCAGCGGCAGAGATTACACCTCGGGGAGGGAGCAGGCTGGAACTCACCAGCACTGGGCAGATCCTTGACACATACACATTTACACAGTGGTTGAGAAAGTACTCAATTGTCATACTTGAGTAAAAGTTAAGATACTTTTACTCGAGTCATTTTCTATTAAGGTGAGTCACCCAGTAAAATACTAGATTAAAAGTCTAAGTATTTTCTTTTAAATATACTTAAGTATCAAAAGTAGCCAGGGCCACACTGACATTATTTATAAGCAAAGCATTTGTTTAGTTAGTCCGTCAGATCAAAGGAAGTAGAAACATGCACATAAACATGCGTGCAAGTGCACCCACGCCAAGCTCCCATTGCACACAAGTGGTGGAAAAAGTACCCAATTGTCATACTTGAGTAAAAGTAAAGATACCTTAATAGAAAATGACTCTAGTAAAAGTGAAAGTCACCCAGTAAAATACTACTTGAGTAAAAGCATAAAAGTATTTGATTTTAAATACAGTTAAGTATCAAAAGTAAATGTAATTGCTGAAATATACTTAACAATCAAAAGTAAAAGTATATAATATTTAAAAATGCATTATATAAAGCTAATAAGACGGCACCATTTTCTTGTTTTTACATTTATTTTTATTTACGGATAGCCAGAGGCTTGCGCAAACACTCAGACATCATTTTCAAACTAATCATTTGTGCTTGGTGAGTCTGCCAGATCAGAGGCAGTAGGGGTGACCAGGGATGTTCTCTTGATAAGTGTGTGAATTAGAAAACATTTCTGTCCTGCTAAGCATCCAAAATGTAATGAGTACTTTTGGGTGTCAGGGAAAAAGTATGGAGTAAAATAAACATATAGTGAAATAAAAATATCAATAGTAAAGTACAGATACCCCAAAAAACTACTGAAATAGTACTTTAAGGTATTTTTACTTAGGTACTTTAATCACTGCACGTATACATAACATTGTTGAGGGAGTGTTGGTAAATGTACACATAGCCCAGTGATACACGCAAAGCCATAAATATACTGTCCAGACTGGTGGCACCAACATTAACTTTAACATTTTTAGTCTGACTCCAGTGTCATCCTTATCTCACTTCCATCTCTTTACAGTCACTCCAGTATTACAGAGAAATGCTTTCATATTACACACATTTCCATGTGGATTGCTAACTATATGAGTAATTGAACTGTTCAGTAATCCCAAATATAATACAAGTACATTTATATGATGAGGAGATGTTCCTTGTCTGGTAATGTGATCAGGAGAAACTCCTGTCCCTAGATAAAGTCAGTCAGGGATTCAGGGCCCAAGAATAACAGAACCTTCCCTTGTCTATCTTTCTCCAGATCTGTCCCAGACATCGTCTCCATCACTGTCAGACCAACTCCTCCTGGGTCGAGAGGATGGGACGGGGGCCTTGATCAATGTGGAATGTCGTATCTGTGGAGACAAGGCCTCAGGGTTCCACTACGGAGTACACGCCTGTGAGGGTTGCAAGGTGAGGAAGCAGGGATTGAAGGGATGGGAAGATCCCAGGAGGCTCCCAGAATGTGTTACGTAAAATGTATTGGAGCAGCTCTTTGCATAATTTATAAACTGCAAAGTCTACTGCTCTTTTTACCTAATAAACCCTTCCTCACTGTTTTTGCTTCCCCCCCCCCACTGACTCGGTTTCTCTCAGGGGTTTTTCCGGCGGACCATCCGTATGAAGCTGGACTATGAGCGCTGTGAGCGCAACTGTAAGATCCAGAAGAAGAGCAGAAACAAGTGCCAGTACTGTCGCTTCCAGAAGTGCCTGCTGCTGGGCATGTCCCATGACGGTGAGACACAACCACCTTCCTCCTATTCTCACATGTTTACTGGAGAAAGTACCCCATCAGTGAGTATTTGTGAGTATTCCCAGTTTATGGATGCAGACTAAAATAAGTTTTCCTGCTTGTTCCCAGCGATCCGGTATGGCCGTATGCCGGAGGCAGAGAAGAGGAAGCTAGTGGCGGGCCTCCTGGCGGGAGAGAAAGCCCCGACCACCAACCCTAATGGCTCGGATCTCAAATCCCTGGCCAAGCGGGTCAACAACGCCTATCTGAAGAACCTCAACATGACCAAGAAGAAGGCTCGCAGCATCCTCACCGGCAAGACCAGCTCCAGCCCAGTAGCGTATCCATATGTAAATGAAATATACTGAACAAAAATATAAACGCAACAATTTGAATGAGTTCCAGTTCATGGAAATCAGTCAATTGAAGTCAATTCATTAGGCCCTAATCTATGGATTTCACATGAGTGGGCCAATCAGAATTGGTTTTTCCCCACAAAAGTCAGCATTGCTGATTGCAATCTCCCTCAAAACTGGAGACATTTGTGGCATTGTGTTGTGTGACAAAACTGCACATTTTAGAGTTGCCTTTTATTGTCCCCAGCACAAGGTGCACAGGTGTAATGATCATTCCATTTAATATTCTTCCATTTTCCATTTAAGCTTCTTGATATGCCACACCTGTCAGGTGGATGGATTATCTTGGAAAAGGAGAAATGCTCATTAACAGGGATGTAAACAAATTTGGGCACAAAATTTGAGAGTAAGAAGCTTATTCAATTTTATTTCAGCTCATGAAACATGGGACCAACACTTGCGTCTATATTTTTGTTCACTATACAGATAATACTTTAACACCAGCTCCATACTCTTTGCATATGTAAATATTATACATTTTATATATTAACTTCAGTTCCAGCTTCATACAGTACAGACACATAATACTTTAACACCATCTGTAGCCCGGGTCTGTGTATACATATTCCTCATGCTGACTATAAAACATATGTTACCCTTAGACCAGCTCCGATTTTCATCTGTATTGACCTCCAGAGTCGATGTCAGTATGCAGGAATTTAATTAGTATAATTTAAAAAATCTCCATCAAAATCTGTCAATTTAATCTAGAGAACTGTTTTTGCATGGGCTGCGTCTCAACCCACTGTATCCGCCTATGTCGCCTTCTGCATCTACGTTGAAAGGTGGCGAAGCTTGAGCTGTGTTTTTCAGACCATGAGACATCCCAAAAATCTGTGTTCTCACAAAAATGTCTGTAGCGTCTGAACGCTCCCATGAACACGATGGTGTTCTCCGTTTTGCTTTACGGCCCCCATAAGTCTTGCGGAATTGATCTGAAGTTGGTACATCCGATCTGCCAACTTCTGTCTGAATCGTTTGGGCTACACAATAATATGACCCCTCTGTGGAAAGGCAAGTGTCTCATGAACATGTTGGTTGTTTTGCTTTTGGATGCCTTACAAGACTAGTCTGAATGGAAAGATTCATGGAAGTACAGTGCCTTCAGAAAGTATTCAGACCACTTGACTTTTTCCACATTTTGTTACGTTACAGCCTTATTCTAAACCGGATTAAGTTGTTTTTTCCCCTCATCAATCTACACACAATACCCCATAATGGCAATGCAAAAACAGGTTTTTATAGATTTTTGCAAATTTATAAAAAACTGATATGACATTTACATAAGTATTCAGACCCTTTGCTCAGTACTTTGTTGAAGTCCCTTTGACAGTGATTACAGCCTCAAGTATTCTTGGGTATGATGCTAAAAGCTTGGCACACCTGTATTTGGGGAGTTTCTTCCATTCTTCTCTGTAGATCCTCTCAAGCGCCATCATGTTGGATGGGGATCGTCGCTATTTTCAGGTCTTTTCAGAGATGTTCGATCGGGTTCAAGTCTGGGCTCTGACTGTGCCACTCAAGGACATTCAGAGACTTTGGGGTTTTAGGCTGGGTTTCTGTACAGCACTTTGAGATATCAGCTGATGTACGAAGGGCTAAATAAATAGATTTGATTTGTCCTGAAGCCACTACTATCTTGTCTTGACTGTGTGCTTAGGGTCGTTGTCCTGTTGGAAGGTGAACCTTTGCCACAGTCTGAGGTCCTGAGTGCTCTGGAGCAGGTTTTCATCAAGGATCTCTGTACTTTGCTAGGTTCATCTTTCCCTCGATTCTGACTAGTCTCCCAGTCCCTGCTGCTGAAAAACATCCCCTCTTGGCATTCAGGCCAAAGAGTTCAATCTTGGTTTCATAGTTTAGTGCCTAAAATAAGGAGTTATAAAAAAGATCAAGATTATTATTTTTTTATCTTATATTTTTGAAGGGACTCTGTTTATTCTGAAATTAAGCTGTTATTCAATGCATTTCTATGGGCTGATAGCAGTAAGGCCAAATTCAATGTTTCATCAAACAATAATACTTTTTTCAAAAATTATATCATAAGTCATTTCCATGCACTTCAATTGTGTCCATGGCCTTTTTGATTCTGTAATTTCAATCAACACTAATTGAAGCAACAAGCCTATACTCTAGAATGGCAGTCTGAGGCACAGGAGCACCGAGGTGCACAGCTGCCCTAAAACTTCACTTCTTCTCACACTGTCTAGCTCTCCAGTAGTGTTGGTTGTCTAGCAGCTGTGTATAAACTTGTGGTAAAAATCCTAGTTGTCTCAAGGCCTTATCACTGTTGTGTCTGAGATGGGAATGACAGGGGAAGAGGCCAAAATGTCAGTGTCACCGTTGTATGCAAACACTGTTTCTTCCTAAACCAGGCACAGGCAGAATGCAATTTCCTGTGAAAAGTCTGTTACTGTTATTATACTTCTATTTCTTAACTAAATAACTTCTCTCTCCCTTTTCTCTCCCCTCTCTGCAGCCCTTTGTGATTCACGACATGGACTCCTTGTGCCAGGCTGAGAACGGGCTGGTGTGGAAACAGCTGATCAACGGCACGACCCCCAACAAGGAGATAGGGGTACACGTGTTCTACCGCTGCCAGTGCACCACGGTCGAGACGGTCAGGGAGCTCACTGAGTTTGCCAAGAGCATCCCCGGCTTCGTAGACCTCTTCCTGAACGACCAGGTATATACAGCAACACTACATTCAATCAAATCGTTAATCAATAGTTTTGTTATCCAAGTTGGAAAGTTATTGTACAGCCAGGAATTGTGTATATATAGCAAGCTATGATATATTTAACCAATAAGGCCAGAGGTGGTGTGGTATGTTGGCCATTATAAACCGGGTCATTTGGGTCCTGGAGGCTGATTGGCTGAAACAGCATTTCATCTGTGTGTGTATGTAAGACAATCAGGGTTTCTGTTAGGAAAATGTGGCGCCGGAGAATGTGACCGGAAATATTTAAATTTACCAGCCATTTAAGAAATATACCGAACCAATATGCATTGGGTGCATAACCCATTAGGGTGTTCATGTTGCTCAGAATGACAGTCACATTTAGATTATGGTAATGCATCTTAATAGGACATGCAACTTATGTAATGAAGCAGCCAATAAAACATTATTTTTAAACATTTGGTAAAATGCAATTCATGGGGAAAACACCATTCTAAACAGTGCACCTGATAGTGGTTGCATATGTGACAGACAAATATCTCTGTTAGAAACTTAGGGGGAATCTAAAGATACAACAACTAGGATGGTTTGCTAATATGACTAGAATGCCTTTGGCTTCTGGACAATTCAATTACGTTTATATGAAAGCCAATAGAACAGGAGAGAAATGGCATAGTGGTGGGTCCAATAGGGAAGTCATTGGAAATACATTTTCCAAAATGATATAATTACTCCAGTCTATACAGAAATAAGAAGAATCGAGGATCATTAGCTTCCTTAAAAATATTGCTGTGGATTGTTTTAAATGGCTGGTGATCTCACATTAGTTGACTTTTAACTTTTTAGTTTTTATTATTTTATTTCAGATTTGTATGATTTAAGCACGTGAATTATTTTGATAAATGGAAACATTATAATTTAAATTAAACCATTCCATGAAAATTTGCCAATGAAAGTCATAACTGTCACAGAACAGAAATTGTAGGATAAATTTGTAAGCTTACCCAAACTTGAAACTCACAAACCGCCTATGAAGTCTTTTTAAAATAATTACCTTCATGTTTCCATGGTCAGATTTTGACTATAGGCAACTTTGAAGCAAGGTAAGACATGCCTCCTAATAGGAAATAAAACATTCAGGTTTCAAACAATGAAGTATGTTTTCTAAATGCATACTGCCTCCTGCTCACGTTGTAAAGTGGTGGGTATTGCGCTGAGAGCCTTTCGCTATCAGCATAACTATAATTCCCTTCTCCCAGCTGCCAATCGCCCTGTTCCCGAAGAACCTCGCTCGCATTGGCGCTCTCAATTATCTCAATTACTATTAGCCAATGCCTGTCACGTGATAGGATCCTTCTCACAGGCATCTCAGGTCGGAAGTAGGCTAGAGAAGACGGACACATCGGATGCAATGGCGCACATCCTTCTTATCGAATATTGAAGAGGTTAGAAGAACTGTCCACATGTTCTTTTCATCAACCAACAAGATGAGTAACGAAGAGCAAAAGCACTACCTATGTCAATCTACTATCCCCCATAGTACAAAAGTTGACCTATTCTATTGGTCAGCTTGTCGTTCTGTGCGAGAAATAAATATTCCAAACAGACTGGGTCAGTTGTGGGATGATGGAGCCCAAATTAATACAACCACTGTACATAAAAAAATAAAATGTTTTAAAGCAATGCGGCTGATGCAACAGATCAGAAAGTTTAGCTTAAAATGTTGATTAACTATTAGGCTATTTCTTCACATTATAAGCGCAGCAATGGGCACACGGCAGTAGGCTATAAGCCCAAGTGTTCCAAAGAGCAATTAGCGGGAAAACACCGTTCTCCAAAGTGCACCGCAAATGTGAGCTGTTTCATATGACAGATGAAATAGCCTTTAGAAATGTAGAGGCAAGATCAAAAGATGCAACAACTAGCATGGGTTGTTAATATGACTAGGATTGAGAACATGAGAGAGATATAGGTTTCAATGGCAAATAAGGAAGTGCTTATAAAATAATCGCCTTAACATTCCTGTGGTTGGAACACGGTAAGACATGCCTCATAAAATTACTAAAAAACATCCAGGTTTTAAACAATTAAGTTTATGGTTAAATAGTTTCAAAGTGTTGACAATCAGCTCAGATTGTAAGGCGGGTGATGTTGCTGTGCACAACAGGCACGGGTCTTTCTCTTCTATCTTAACGAACAGTGCCTTGAGTATGACAGAATCAAGCCTTTAGAGGATAATATTAATTATCTTACCTTATATTTGTCAAACATGACGGGCATTTAGCCTATATCTATGTAATTAAAAGGCTAATTAAAGTTTGACTACATTTTCAGCCGCCTCCCTCCTAGTACAGGGGCCTATCACCTACACTTTGACATGTAGGCTTATTATGTATGTATTGGGCTCCCAAGTGGCCCAGTGGTCTAAAGCACTGCATCTCAGTGCAGTCCCTGGTTTGAATCCAGGGTGCATCACATCCGGCCGTGATTGGGAGTTCCATAGGGCTGCGCACAATTGGCCGGGGTAGGCCATCATTGTAAATAGGAATTTGTTCTTCAAATCAAATTTTATTGGTCACATGGTTAGCAGATGTTAATGCGAGTGTAGCGAAATCTTGTTCCTAAGGATTCTGAAGCAAGGCGAGAATATATGTCGGCGCCATCTTACTCTTAACTGACTTGCCAAGTTAAATAAAGGTTAAATAAAAAAATATGAACATACACTTGTGTTTTTCTTAACAGAATAGCTAGTGTTTTTTGGTTTTCAGATCAATTTAATTGGATATTTTGGTTAATGGCCTTGGTGCCCTGGCAGGCCTTGGTGCCCTGGCAGACCTTGGCCTTGCCCCAAATGGCCTTGCCCAATCAGCGTTCAGGACCCAAACTACTATAATATAACATATAGAACGTGTATACAGTGCATTCCCAAAGTATCGACTCTTTCCACATTCTGTTATCTTACAGCCTTCATCTAAAATGCTTTTCCTCCCATCAATCTTCACCCAATACTACATCATGACAAAGCAAAACTGGTTTTTAGTTGTTTTTTTGATAATATATCAAAAATAAAAAATAAACTGATATCACAATTACATAAGTATTCAGACCCTTTGTTAAGAGACTTGAAAATGTATACATGTTCTAAAAACCTGTTTTCGCTTTGTCATTATGGGGTATTGTGTGTAGATCGATGAGAAATGTTTTATTAAATCCATTTTAGAATCAGGCTCTAATGTAACAGAATGTGGAAAAAGTCAAGGGGTCTAAATACTTTCCAAATGCAATGTACATACTTGACATAAGCAAGGAGTTGAGATATCAGGCGATGATAATCAGGCTGCTGTTCTCCCTCCCCCCACCAGGTGACGCTGCTGAAGTACGGCGTGCACGAGGCCATCTTCGCCATGCTGCCTTCGCTCATGAACAAGGACGGGTTGCTGGTGGCCAACGGGAAGGGCTTTGTGACCCGGGAGTTCCTGCGCAGCCTGCGGCGCCCCTTCAGCGAGATCATGGAGCCCAAGTTTGAGTTTGCGGTTAAGTTCAACGCCCTGGAGCTGGATGACAGTGACCTGGCCCTGTTCGTGGCCGCCATCATCCTCTGTGGAGGTATGTGCCTTTTCTATACTGGTGCTACCGGGAAAACTCATTACTGTTCTACCACAATACACTGTCCTAATAACCCTAACCCCTCTACTATCATCAGAAGCCTAAAATATAAGTTTGTTTTCTACCAGTTGACAGATACTTACCTCCCTTTCCCCATTCCTTTTCTCGCCCCTCTCCTCTTCCCATCCTTTCCCCCCTCTCTCCTCCTGTCAGACCGTCCGGGGCTGATAAACATCAAGCAGGTGGAGGAGATTCAGGACAGCATCCTGCAGGCCCTGGACCAGCACCTGCTGGCCAACCACACTGACTCAAAGTACCTTTTCCCCAAGCTGCTCAACAAGATGGCTGACCTGCGCCAGCTGGTAACTGAGAACGCCATGCTGGTCCAGAAAATCAAGAAGACAGAGTCAGAGACCTCGCTTCACCCGCTGCTGCAGGAGATCTACAAGGACATGTACTGACTGGACTGGTTTAGCTTCCTAGTACAGCAGCAGTGTTCACTCACTCCTGGTTTCTGGGATTGGGAGTCACAGGGAGTGCATGTTTTTGTTCCAGCCCATCATTAACACACTATTCACCTCATCAGCCAATCAACCACGACCTTGATCAGTTGAATCATGTGTGTCAGTGTTTATTCTGACGTCTCAATAAAAGAATAAAGGAAAACGCTGGCTGGTGGGAGTTATAACTATGTGTATGTAGCTGCACACTCTTGTTCAGATGCAATTGATTGATTATAAATCACCGTAGTTTGGGAGGCAAGTTGCCTTCATCAGGGTCTCTAGACTGTACGAATGACATGTACTGACCTGGAATGGAGCAAGAGACTGATGGGAGACATACAGAGTAACATAAACCCTACCACATATTAAACATGTTTGGGTGCCCGAAATAGAAGGTGATTTGCGCTGTTTCAAGTGGATGCTGTTGTATAGCAGGCCTTTTAACTGTGGTTGGACAGGACTGATGCAGTTGAAGGGCTTGTAGTGTCCTGCTCTGAACGTGGTGAAGGTGCAGTGTCGAGGTATTCATTTCCAGGAGAATACCAAACAGCTCAACAACCAACGCCACAACAAAACCAAGAGTCCTCTTTTCCCCCTAAATGTTACAAGGATGATTAGCGTTGCTCTTTTTATACAACATATTTTTGTATTCTCTCTCGATGCGCAGTGTTTTTTACAACGGTCAACACATTCTTAACCCTGCGGTTCAGGGTCATTACCAGACTTTGTTCTGCCATTGTTTGTGTTACAAACTTCCTGAGAAGTCGTGATGCTGATATTCAGAAAAATGCTGGTTCTGCTTGCCTGTACAAATGAGGGTTGTCGGCAACCATAGGTGTCCCTTGACCGTCCGTCCCATCCCATCCTAAGGCCATCACACTGGGATAAGCGATCACCAAACCCCCCTTAGCTCTCCTATCCACATGTGTATAAATGCACACCCCTCAACTGATCTAATCATAGAACGGTTTGGATTTGTTTGATAACTCAGTCCCGGGTTCGAAGAACCTCCCTTCTGTGCTAGTGAACAAAATCCATCGTCACACCCCCAGAGAATGTGTGATAGTAGGAGCTGTGATTTTGTGTATGCCTTTTATATATGAATCTCCTCCATTTGAGGTCCACCCCCCAGTCCTTCTCCTCCTGTTAGACCAGGAAGCACACACAGTCCAGTCAGTCTCACTTTTCAATGGACACATACAATTATAGATTCTTACAACATCCTAACCTCAATACCTTTTATGTTTTCTTTTGTGTACAACTGATGGGTCTAAAACCATGGGATGATGCTGTGTTGTCATACTGTGAAGGTGAACCTGATCACAGTGTCTGTATAAGATGTTTTGAATGCCTGATTTTACTTATGTTTACTTAATTATGTATAATTGAAGTATGGTATGTATATATATTTTTTCAGCCAGGTGGTGTTCTGTTAACTGCACACAGTCGACAAGCCAAACTCGAACAGTAGTTTTCTCATATTTTGAGCTTCCCGCTTTCTTTCTTTTCCTCTCTTCTTATTCTTCCGCTAAGTATGGTGCTATGGATATGGCCAGCTTTCGCTCCCCCGCTCAGTCTAACTTCAGACCGGGAATGACCCGTTCATAATAATTAGAGACAAATGGATCTTTCTCCCTTGGTTCTTTCACTTCTTCACTGATCTACAAAGGCCAGGTCAAATTATATAGATTGTACCCATCTACATCATGATCAATTGAAGGGAGTAAGTGAGCATTTGAAGAGTTGAAATACATTGCAACGGTCAAAAAATTACTTCTAGAAAATTACTTCTAGACAAGCCATCAGAATTCCGAGATGCATGGCAGCAGGGGGACCAATCTAAATTGCCATGAGAGGAAAAAGGTTTATTCTCATTCTTTTAGGTCAGCCAATTATGGTAACTGATGGAATACTGCACTTCCTACTGTACATAGCAATTATGTAAATGATATGCAAAACCATGTATGTTTCTGTTTTTATTATTTTCTATATTGTGACGTTAAAATTGCTAAAAAAGTTTATTCTAGCACGAGTAAGGGGAGGACATGATATATGTGACTCCTTGCCTATACAGTAGAGAGGTTACAGATATCTCTTGAATAAGCGCTTTATTTCTGCTCACAGGGAGTTGATAAAGCACAAATGAGTGATCTGATGCTCACCTAACTGCAGAAACCGTTGAGACAATGATAATAATAAAGTGACAGTGTTGAACCACCTGTTCTGGTTAGAGTGCTGTATCCACTTGGAGTCAGTGTACCCTGGGGCGGATGGGGGGTTCTTTCTCTCCCTGTACTCATCTTTCTTTAATTCTCTTACCTTCTTCCTTTCTCTCAGTATGAATCATTTTATTTTCCTGCTTTTTTTTTCTGGTGCCACTAGAAATGTCATTGTCACGGACCGCCTGTGGTTAGTTATAATTACACACTTGATGTGTTCATAAACTTCTAGGGATTTTTAAAAAACTTTTTCAGTTACTAACTAGAACAAGTTACTATGAAATGTCAGCAAGGTAGTACTGCTGCATGAGAAAAAAGCTAAATTGTGTACATTTTCTTTTAAAAATTGTCAGTTGTTTTGTCTAATGATTTTATTTCTGCATACATATGTATGAGCACAACAGCACAGGTCTACCACAGCAATACTGTGCATTTCCCCCTATTTAACATCTGTATAAACACATGGTGTTAAACGTCTGAGGGAAAGTATAGGATTTCTACCTTTGGTATAGAACTTCCTATAAATGATTGATTAAAAAACATCGGTTAATACTTTTGATGTCTTCTGCTTTCTTCTTACTTGTTCGACTACATGTGATGTTTTCAATTATTGGACAAAATCTCATATGTTATGTTTGACACATGTTTATATCGTAATGTCAAGGAACATCAACCAAAAAAAGTGTCTCTGGTCAAAAGTAGTGCACTTTATAAGTTCGAGTGCATGTGAGAGCAAGATAAATAAAATCAATCCTCTACAACGGGATGGGTCAGGTTTGTGTGTATCGACTGTCACGTGTTGGACAGCCTGGTGGACCGCTGGCTTCCTTCCTGAGACAGCGTTTCCTTTGAGGAGACCTCGCTGACCCTCCAGCCGTTGTTTTTCACGGACAGGCTGGACTCCGGCTGCGGTATCCAACCTACACACAGATCAGTTCAATCAAACTTGAACTTGAATGGAGCCCACCGGGGGGGTCTGGGTGGACCACTACATACAGTGTCCCTCTTCCTGTGAACCCTAATCTGACCTCAGACTGTTATAGCCCCCCACTGCATTTGAATGGGAATGGGAATAGGAATATGAGACTGTAAAAGTTAGTGCATAAGCACTTAGTTTACAGGCATTGTGACAATTTTTGGGTGTTATGATAGACATGGCTTATGTGTTAACACAAGTCTCTCATCAATCCGCTTGTCGCTGTAGCCTAAGGGCATCAGTCTTCAAATAAAATAAAATAAAATTTTATTTGTCACATACACATGGTTAGCAGATGTTAATGCGAGTGTAGCGAAATGCTTGTGCTTCTAGTTCCGACAATGCAGTAATAACCAACAAGTAATCTAACTAACAATTCCAAAACTACTGTCTTATACACAGTGTAAGGGGATAAAGAATATGTACATAAGGATATATGAATGAGTGATGGTACAGAGGAGCATAGGCAAGATACAGTAGATGGTATCGAGTACAGTATATACATATGAGATAAGTATGTAAACAAAGTGGCATAGTTAAAGTGGCTAGTGATACATGTATTACATAAGGATGCAGTCGATGATATAGAGTACAGTATATACGTATGCATATGAGATGAATAATGTAGGGTAAGTAACATTATATAAGGTAGCATTGTTTAAAGTGGCTAGTGATGTATTTACATTTCCCATCAATTCCCATTATTAAAGTGGCTGGAGTTGAGTCAGTGTCAGTGTGTTGGCAGCAGCCACTCAATGTTAGTGGTGGCTGTTTAACAGTCTGATGGCCTTGAGATAGAAGCTGTTTTTCAGTCTCTCGGTCCCAGCTTTGATGCACCTGTACTGACCTCGCCTTCTGGATGATAGCGGGGTGAACAGGCAGTGGCTCGGGTGGTTGATGTCCTTGATGATCTTTATGGCCTTCCTGTAACATCGGGTGGTGTAGGTGTCCTGGAGGGCAGGTAGTTTGCCCCCGGTGATGCGTTGTGCAGACCTCACTACCCTCTGGAGAGCCTTACGGTTGTGGGCGGAGCAGTTGCCATACCAGGCGGTGATACAGCCCGCCAGGATGCTCTCGATTGTGCATCTGTAGAAGTTTGTGAGTGCTTTTGGTGACAAGCCAAATTTCTTCAGCCTCCTGAGGTTGAAGAGGCGCTGCTGCGCCTTCTTCACGATGCTGTCTGTGTGAGTGGACCAATTCAGTTTGTCTGTGATGTGTATGCCGAGGAACTTAAAACTTGCTACCCTCTCCACTACTGTTCCATCGATGTGGATAGGGGGGTGTTCCCTCTGCTGTTTCCTGAAGTCCACAATCATCTCCTTAGTTTTGTTGAGTGTGAGGTTATTTTCCTGACACCACACTCCGAGGGCCCTCACCTCCTCCCTTTAGGCCGTCTCGTCGTTGTTGGTAATCAAGCCTACCACTGTTGTGTCGTCCGCAAACTTGATGATTGAGTTGGAGGCGTGCGTGGCCACGCAGTCGTGGGTGAACAGGGAGTACAGGAGAGGGCTCAGAACGCACCCTTGTGGGGGAGTTAGGGCAGTGTGCAGTGTGGTTGAGATTGCATCGTCTGTGGACCTATTTGGGCGGTAAGCAAATTGGAGTGGGTCTAGGGTGTCAGGTAGGGTGGAGGTGATATGGTCCTTGACTAGTCTCTCAAAGCACTTCATGATGACGGAAGTGAGTGCTACGGGGCGGTAGTCGTTTAGCTCAGTTACCTTAGCTTTCTTGGGAACAGGAACAATGGTGGCCCTCTTGAAGCATGTGGGAACAGCAGACTGGTATAGGGATTGATTGAATATGTCCGTAAACACACCGGCCAGCTGGTCTGCGCATGCTCTGAGGGCGCGGCTGGGGATGCCGTCTGGGCCTGCAGCCTTGCGAGGGTTAACACGTTTAAATGTCTTACTCACCTCGGCTGCAGTGAAGGAGAGTCCGCATGTTTTCGTTGCAGGCCGTGTCAGTGGCACTGTATTGTCCTCAGAGCGGGCAAAAAAGTTATTTAGTCTGCCTGGGAGCAAGACATCCTGGTCCATGACTGGGCTGGATTTCTTCTTGTAGTCCGTGATTGACTGTAGACCCTGCCACATGCCTCTTGTGTCTGAGCCATTGAATTGAGATTCTACTTTGTCTCTGTACTGACGGTTAGCTTGTTTGATAGCCTTGCGGAGGGAATAGCTGCACTGTTTGTGTTCGGTCATGTTACCAGTCACCTTGCCCTGATTAAAAGCAGTGGTTCGCGCTTTCAGTTTCATGCGAATGCTGCCATCAATCCACGGTTTCTGGTTAGGGAATGTTTTAATCGTTGCTATGGGAACGACATCTTCAACGCACGTTCTAATCAACTCGCACACCGAATCAGCGTATTCATCAATATTGTTATCTGACGCAATACGAAACATATCCCAGTCCACGTGATGGAAGCAGTCTTGGAGTGTGGAGTCAGCTTGGTCGGACCAGCGTTGGACAGACCTCAGCGTGGGAGCCTCTTGTTTTAGTTTCTGTCTGTAGGCAGGGATCAACAAAATGGAGTCGTGGTCAGCTTTTCCGAAAGGAGGGCGGGGCAAGGCCTTATATGCGTCGCGGAAGTTAGAGTAACAATGATCCAAGGTTTTTCCACCCCTGTGTAGCATCCCCTATTCTCTACTTTGTCTTATAAATGGACATTGGATTTTATAAAAGATCACATGGGCAAGGCAGGTCACAGTTCAGTAATAAATATCTCACTGTGCCTCCAATGCCACATTATGACTAAATACTTTATTTGTTCTTTTATAGGGCTTATGTATAGTATTTTCACATGCTTTAGCTAGCATATTGTTATTGCAAGTGATATACATGTCTAAATCCATATTTTAATTTCATAAAATAGGTTAGAGACGAGAAAAACTACAAATATGGCCGTCCCGGGAATCGCAGAATTTACGCCACGGAAATACGTCTATAACTTGCGACGGACTGCCCTTGCTTCCTTCTTTTCAATGCTCTGTCGCGTGAGAGCAGTACCGTCAATATGAGGTGAGAGGAAATCGCAAGTAAAAAACAAACAACAAGTCAGACATGTTATATTGTTGTCAGTGATCAGTTTAAGACGTACTAACTCCGCAGTATATCCGTGTTCACTTTGAACCTCATGTGCAGTGTTTGGAGTGTAGTTACAGTAGCTAGCTTTTGCCATAGTGCGACTAGCTTGAATGCTAACACTACGGCCAAATCCACATCCATCTAACATGAAATCGTAATCGTTTATGTTCCGAACTGAATTAGGTAGTGTCGTACATGACTGGACATGGCTAATGTTGTAATCGTTGTGATTTGTACATTTTACTGGCTTTTATAAGTACTCTAGTCTACCGGTTTGTCGACTACTATCGAGAATCTGCTATGGTGTCGAGTCAGTTCAATTGGATGTGGGGGCGCTAATATTGATGAATTAGTCATTTGGCTAAACATTTATGCATAATTATGTACACTGACATTGGCATTCTGACTCCATGACATTTTGTGTTTAATTACAGCAAGGTATCCAGGGATATGCTTTATGAGGTGGTCAAGGAGGTCCAGGCGGGATCTCTTGCCAAGCCACGCAAGTAAGACCCTTTCTCTAGTGTACCATTAGGAACTTTTGCACGTTGGTGTGGCCATTTTAATAAAAGAATGCATGTTATGTCACAATCCCTAATTTCGGGTAAGTCTTAGTGATGATCTTGATTGGTTTGCTTTGTCTTCCTAAAGGTTCACAGAGTCTGTAGAGCTCCAGATCAGCTTGAAGAATTATGATCCCCAGAAGGACAAGCGTTTCTCTGGCACAGTCAGGTTTGGCCTCTTTCCTGTATCACCCATCCTTCTTTCTGCCTGTCTGCCCCGTTCAGTCCTGAATGTGAACGGGCCTGATTCGGCCCCTTGATCTGGACATTAAAAGCTCACTGGCTCAAACCCAGTCCTCTTTATGCACACTCAAGATCCACACTTATCTAGTAATGTACAATCTCTCAGACACACTCTTGCAGCATGTATTATACACATTCACTAACTCATACAGAAACTAAATTCCAATAGCAGGGCTATTGTGGGACAGATGGTGGAGAAGTGTTCTGGGTAGTCTGACTGAACCTTGGGGGAGGGAACCAGAGGACGGACCCCTACCCCGGGTCTTAAAACATGAGAGGGGGGGGGGGTGGTCTTTGTGCCCACCCTCGAGCCGACCATTTTAGGTAATGGTGTTGCTGGTCTGTGGTTCTGGTAAGACTACGGAGTACTCTTTTCTGGTACTAGTCGTCCCTCTGGGTTTGGATTTCGTCCATTTTGGGGAGTCAATGGATGGCAATGTTGAAGGGTGGAAGTGACTATTGTCTAGTCAGGAAGTACACAAGCTAGTGGTGTAACGTTAAGGATTTTGGTTTGGGGAAGGATTGAGTAAAGTTAGGTTTAGCCTTTCACTGCAGTCGACTAAATCAGGGTCAAAGTGATTTTTGGTTGTCTTAAACAAATCTACATTGACATAAGTATACACCTCATGTGTTTTATGGGTATAAAAAGACACGTACCATGTCAGATATATTCAATATATTCCATTTTAACTTTGCATCCCAGTATTACACTTTATATACATCACAGAAGACTGAAATATAATAACGGTTTGATGTAGAAACACCGGATTCTCTCCTCTTTTTTTAAAAATGTCTATTAATGTTAAATTCTAGTGACGTCCCCCCCCGTTATGTGGTTTGAGCTTTACTGATGTGCCATATGGTTGTCAACTGTTCTGAATATCCCCTATAGACTGAAGACCACCCCCAGGCCCAAGTTCTCTGTGTGCATCCTGGGAGACCAGCAGCATTGTGATGAGGCCAAGGCTGCAGAGCTGCCCCACATGGACATTGAGGCCCTCAAGAAACTCAACAAGAACAAGAAAATGGTCAAGAAACTGGGTGAGTGGTGCTTCAAGTAATTTCCAGATAGTCCATCTTATGATCTGTCTAGGTCTTGCTACTGTTTATCTGCATTTAAATGAGTCTTACATTTCCCCTGTCCTGAAGCGCTGGGTCCAAGCGCTGGGTCCATCTCTGGTCTCGGTCTTGATAATCTTGACTCTAATCTCTGCCGAACAGCCAAGAAGTATGATGCCTTCCTGGCCTCTGAATCGCTGATCAAGCAGATCCCTCGTATCCTGGGGCCCGGGCTCAACAAGGCTGGCAAATTCCCCTCCCTGCTCACCCACAACGAGAACCTCAACATCAAGGTTGATGAGGTCAAATCCACCATTAAGTTCCAGATGAAGAAGGTATGAATCGGTCTGGTGACAGATATGTAGTTTTATTGCAGATGTTACATGATGGATACATGCAGTCTGTAGGATCAATGCATTTATGTATCCGCCTGTTCATTTACATTTTAGCATTTAGCAGACACTCTTAACCTTAAGTGCTCCTGTAAGTCACTCCGGATAAGTGCCTTGCTGAAGGGCACATCGACAGATTGTTTATCTATTCGGCTCGCGGATTCAAAACAGTGACCTTTCGGTTACTGGCCCAATGCTCTTAACTGCTAGGCTACCTGCCAGTGTAACATGACCCAATCTCCTCGCCACTCTATTTCAGGTGCTGTGTCTGGCAGTGGCTGTGGGTCACGTGAAGATGTCCGAGGAGGAGCTGGTCTACAACATCCACTTGGCAGTTAACTTCCTGGTGTCTCTGCTGAAGAAGAACTGGCAGAATGTCCGTGCCCTCTATGTCAAAAGCACCATGGGAAAGCCTCAGCGCCTCTACTAGAGGATCAAACTGCTTTTACTACCAATAAAAGGACATAAAAACATCTCCTCGCTTTGTGGGTATTCTTGTTGTCCCAGACTACTTTGTGTAGTGCTGGTCATCCTCTCAGAGGGATCAGAGACATTTGATATTAAAAACTAAATATTAACCAGCCTGTTTTTGGAAGTAGCACAATGTCTGCAGATTGCATGCATTTATATTAAATGTCACAGGTTACGCTGTTAAAGGGGGCAAATTAGCTAAATCGAGACACGGTACAGATTCATAGAAATAATGCATAGAAGAGTCAATCTGCCCCCGTTTCTACCGAATCTAGTAAGTGAAATTGATGGGAGTGGCCAACATGACGCGGTTGGAGGGGAATAGCAATTTATTGGTCACATGAACAAATCTAATGCTGACCTATATTCATTTTCCCTAAAAGTGATATTTGGTTTGAAGTCTGCATGGCTGACCATTTCAATTTGTCGGTTCTTGGTTGCCATTCTGCTTCAGATGGACTTAGTGGGCCCTCAAAATGAACAGGTGTTGAGGCTGAGCAGGGTAAGGGTCATGAAGAAATGGTCCATGTAGTCAGAGCAAAAATGTGTACCACTTAAAATGCATGCACAATCACTTACAATGTAAGCAAAGTCCCCTGATGTTCCTGCCGGTTTGCATCTCAATAACAGCACAGGAGGTTGCTGTGACAATACGATTATCTTGTCTTTTCCTCTACTCTGATACTGGAGAGCATAGAGCCGAGTCACAGGGTAAGAACTGTCCTTCAATGCATTTGGAAAGTATTTAAACGCCTTCCCTTTATCTACATTTTGTTACATTACAGCCTTACTCTAAAATTGACAAAATAAAAATTGTCCTCAATCTACACACTACCACATAATGACCAAACAAAAACTTTTTTTTAGATTTGTTTTCAAACGTATTCAAAATAAACACCTTAACATAAGTATTCAGACCCTTTACTTTGAGACTCAAAACTGAGCCCTGGGGCATCCTGTTTCCATTGATCATCCTTGATGTTTCTACAACTTGATTGGAGTCCACCTGTGGTAAATTCAATTGATTGAACATGATTTGGAAAGGCACACCTGTCTATATAAGGTCCCACAGTTGACAGTACATGCCAGAGCAAAAACCAAGCCATGAGGTCGAAGGAATTGTCCGTAGAGCTCCGAGACAGGATTGTGTTGAGGAACAGACCTGGGGATGGGTACCAAACAAATTCTGCAGCATTGAAGATCGCCAAGAACACAGTGGCCTCCAACATTCTTAAATGGAAGAAGTTTGGAACCACCAAGACTCTTACTAGAGCTGGCCAAACAAGCAATCGGGGGAGAAGGGCCTTGGTCAGGGAGGTGATGGTCACTCTGACAGCGCTCCAGAGTTCCTCTGTGGAGAAGGGAGAATGTTCCAGAAGGACAACCGTCACTGCAGCACTTCACCAATTAGGACTTTATGGCAGAGTGGCCAGATGGAAGCCACTCCTCAGTAAAAGGCACATGACAGCCCGCTTGGAGTTTACCAGAAGGCATCTAAAGGACTCTCAGACCATGAGAAACAATTGTCTCTTGTCTGATGAAACCAGGATTGAACTCTGGCCTGAATGCCAAGCTTTAATTCTGGAGGAAACCAGGCATTGCTTATCGCCTGGCCAATACCATCCCTACGGTGAAGCATGGTGGTGTCAGCATCATGCTGAGGGGATGTTTTTCAACGTCAGGGACTGGGAGACTAGTCAGGGTCGAGGGAAAGATGAACGGAGCAATGTACAGAGGGATCCTTGATGAAAACCTGCTCAGGACCTCAGACTGGGGCAAAGGTTCACCTTCCAACAGGACAACGACCCTAAGCACACAGCCAAGACAACGCAGGAGTGGCTTCGGGACAAGTCTCTGAATGTCCCTGAGGGGACCAGCCAGAGCACGGACTTGAACCCAATCAAACATCTCTGGAGAGACCTGAAAATAGCTGTGCCTCGACGTTCCCCATCCAACCTGACAGAGCTTGAGAGGATCTGCAGAGAAGAATGGGAGTAACTCCCCAAATACAGTTGTGCCAAGCTTGTAGCATCATACCCAAGAAGACTCAAAGCTGTAATCGCTGCCAAAGGTGCTTCAACAAAGTACTGAGCAAAGGGTCTGAATACGTAAATGTGATATTTCAGGGAGGGTGGGGTTTATACATTTGCTAACATTTCTAAACCTGTTTTTGCTTTGTCATTTATGACAAACAATTTTAGAATAAGGCTGTAACGTAACATTTGGAAACAAAATCAGGGGGTCTGAATATTTTCTGTATGCACTTTATATTATCATCCTTCTGCCTCTGACTGCTGTCCAATAGCATAAACGCCCCTAGGCACTTCATTGAGATCTGAAAGGGTGTATTAGTTATGTATGGTTAAAGACCAACCAGTTCCTCTGATTGGCTTGGTGGAATTTGCCATAATGTTTACACGAATCCAATCCTTTCAGCTCTACTCAAGTAGCTATAGGCATTCAAGTTGAGTTGGATGTGTGAAGGGGAGAATGAGTGAGCTCTGACATCGCAACCATGAGCATATTCATTACGCTGATTCTGTTAAACTGAAGCAAACGGAACAAAACGGGAAGGGACCTACCGGAATTTGTCAAATAGAAACTCTTGTTTTAACTGGTGAGCCAAGGAGGAGGACTGTTTGGAAGTTTGTTTAGTCTAGCGTTCTAGCTTCAGGTGAAGTTCACTCTTGTATGAGTGAGCAAGACTTCACTCAAACAAGTGTGCATGTGTTTTGGGGTTGAGGGTGGTCCCTAATCTGTCTTTATCACCAACTCTTGGATGCATTCCCTCTAGAAAACCATGACTCCCCCATTGGTGTGAGGGAACAAAGCTGGTGGGAATTCAAACAGCTGTCAGGGGAGCTTTAAAAAGGCAATATAAGGAAAAGTGAAGGAGAACAGGGAAGAAGAGCGAGGAAGGAGTGTGGGCAGCAACACTAGACCGGAATGTCACTGTGCACAGTAGCTCCTGAAAAACAAAACATCATTGGACACCATGGGCCTCACTACACCGGTAAGATAATAATGGTGTCCCATCATATTCAAAATGGCCATGCAACTGTTTTTGGCAGTTTAGTAGATTGTATTAAGATATCTAACACTGTTTCAAAATGAACTAGTTGTTTTTTTGAGACTCAAAGTTTTTAGTTCTATGTTGCATTATTTTGTGACCACTTTGGTCTGTGTCTTCTGTGTCTCAATAACAGAATGTCTATAGGACTATACATATTTTGCTGAATCTCTGTCATTTCACAACTACCGCAGTCCTCAATAACTAAATATGGATGTTTCCCTTTTGCTTAGACTATAAAATGTAGCTCCAAAGTAAATAGAGGGAGAATAAAAGTTGACTTCAGTGTGTATCTATGCTGCTTTTTGGAACTGTTTTAAACTTAGAGAAGAGAACAGTTAAAGAAGAGCATCAGCTTCTTAGTGAAACAGTGACTGGTCTATTGAATAAATGTTTTAAAGGATAAACAATAGTACCAGTCAAAAGTATGGACACACCTACTCATTCAAGGATTTTTCTTTATTTTTACAATTTTCTACATTGTAGAATAATAGTGAAGACATCAAATCTATGAAATAACACATATGGATTCATGTAGTAATACAGAGGGTTAAACAAATTAAAATATATTTTAGATTCTTCAAAGTGGTCACCCTTTGCCTAAATGACAGCTTTGCACACTCTTTGCATTCTCTCAACCAGCTTCATAAGGAATGCTTTTCCAAAAGTCTTGAAGGAATTCCCACATATGCTGAGCATTTGTAGGCTGATTTTCCTTCACTCTGTGGTCCAACTCATCCCAAACCCTCTCAATTGGTTTGAGGTCGGGTGATTGTGGAGGCCAGGTCATCTGATGCAGCACTCCATCCCTCTCTTTGGTCAAATAGCCCTTACACAGCCTGGAGATGTGTTTTGGGTGATTGTCCTGTTGAAAAATAAATGATAGTCCCACTAAGCACAAGCCAGATGGGATGGTGTATCGCTGCAGAATCCTGTGGTAGCTATGCTGGTTAAGTGTGCCTTGAATTCTAAAAAAAATCACTGAGTGTCACCAGCAAAGCACCCCCACACCATCACACCTCCTCCTCCATGCTTCACGGTGGGAACCACACAGATCATCCGTTCACCTAGTCTGCATCTCACAAAGACACGGCGGTTAGAACCAAAAATCAAACATTTGGACTGATCAGACCAAAGGACAGATTTCCACCGGACTAATGTCCATTGCTCATGTTTCTTGGCCCAAGCAAGTCTCTTATTATTATTGGGGTCCTTCAGTAGTGGTTTCTTTGCAGCAATTCGACCATGAAGGCCTGATTCATGCAAACTCCTCTGAACAGTTGATGTTGAGATGTGTCTGCTTCTTGAACTCTGAAGCATTTATTTGTGCTGCAATTTCTGAGGCTGGTAAGCTCTAATGAACTTATCCTCTGCAGCAGAGGTAACTCTGGGTCTTCCTTTCCTGTGGCGGTCCTCATGAGAGTCAGTGTCATCATAGAGCTTGATGGTTTTTGCGACTTCACTTGAAGAAGTTTTTGAAATGTTCCGTATTGACTAACCTTCATGTCTTAAAGTAATGATGGACTGTCGTTTCTCTTTGCTTATTTGAGCTGTTCTTCCCATAATATGGATTTGGTCTTTTACCAAATAGGGCTATCTTCTGTATACCACCCCTACCTTGTCACAACACAACTGATTGGCTCAAATGCATTAAGTATAAATACATTCCACAAATTAACTTTTGACAAGGCACACCTGTTAATTGAAATGCATTCCAGGTGACTACCTCATGAAGCTGGTTTAGAGAATGCCAAGAGTGTGCAAAGCTGTCATCAAGGCAAAGAGTGGCTACTTTGAAGAATATAAAATATATTTTGATTTGTTGAACACTTTTTGGTTACTACATGATTCCATATGTGTTATTTCATAGTTTTGATGTCTTCACTATAATTTTACAATGTAGAAAATAGTCTTATAGTATGTAACTGCTGTACTTTCATGTTATGATATGAATATTGTGACTGTCCACTGTCAAAGTATGGACTATTAACACTACTTTCGAATATTAGACAATAAGTGTTTATAGTGACACTTGTACATGCTTCTGTCTGGAGGTTTATGGTTATATTGTTAGTATTAGATGTGTGGGTGTTTCCTAAAGCAAGCCAGCTGTTTATCCTCAGATTAAACTCATGTAGTTAATGATTGTCCTTTTCCTCTCCTCCTTTGTGTTCAGATAGTCCCCACCCCCACTTCTGTTTGTTTATAGCTACTGCATATCTTTCTCTCTCTGTTCTCCAGCATGCTCCTCTGTGTCCCTGTTTCCCCCGTGGTACTGTGCTCAGACACAGCCTCTATTGAAACTGAGAGCTGCCTGTTAGCTTTCTCTACTCACTCTTAAAGGATGTCACATTATGAATTGAGTGTTAAACTTGTGACCTGGGGGCAGGGTAAGTGTCAGTATCCCTGTGAGCATGATGTGAATGAAATTGTGGGCCATCTTTCCCTGTTTCCCTTCCTTTAACAGGGTGTGTGTGTGTGTGCCATCTTTCAATATACTTGTAGAACGGAAGTCTGAATCTTATTTGTGTGTTCTTTCTCTCTCTCTCTCTCTCTCTCTCTCTCTCTCTCTCTCTCTCTCTCTCTCTCTCTCTCTCAGCAGTGAGGTATTCTTTCTGTAGGGTTGGTAAAAAGTATCAGGGGTGTGGAGAAAGATATAAACAACACTGTACTCACACTCTGTACCACTCTGCCTAACACTGGGACCATGAATGCACAGGTAAGCAGGAACATTTCTTTCTTAATGAAAACATTCTTAAACCAGGCAAGTCTATTGAGAACTTGTCCTCATCTACAATAACAGCCTGGCCACGAGGTTGCTAACTGATTTGTGTGTCTTCCCTCTCCCAACACCCTGCTAAGAAGGCCACTCCCTGTGAGTATGCTGGCATACTGGGGGACAGCTCGGACTCTGACGAAGGTAAGGAATCCGTTTTGCTGCCTGAGCTGCATCTTTGCCAGCAACAGGATGTGGCTGTACTTCCATTTCCTGTCCTCTCTGTTGTTGTATGCTAGCGAAGCTATGTACACTCTGTCCTCTCTTCTCCTCTCCTCTCCCCTCCTCTGCTCCTCTCCTCAGAGCCCAGTCCAGAGGATCAGCTGGCTATCTCCTGGGAGCACCTTCCTATACTGGAGAGATTGGGCCTCAGCAGGTCAGTTTATACCGGAGAGATTGGGCCTCTGCAAGTCAGTTTATACTGGAGAGATTGGGCCTCAGAAGGTCAGTTTATACTAGAGAGATTGGGCCTCAGAAGGTCAGTTTATACTAGAGAGATTGGGCCTCAGAAGGTCAGTTTATACTCGAACACACTTTAACTTTTTCGATAGTCACAACCTCACTCTTCTCTTACCTCTCCCTCCCCTTTCTTCCCCTTTCCCCTTTCCCCTATCCTGGCTCTCTACCTCACCTTTTCTCTCCTGCCCTCAGTGGTACAGAGATGACTGAAAAGGAGGTTGAGGTGAGAATTCTTTGCAATTTGTACACTTGGACAAAGAGACTAGAGACTACATGCACCCACATGCAGACGCACGCACGCACACACACACACACTGCACACTCATCCAAACACTGTTCTGTCCCCTATAGAATGCGTTTACCCAGCTTGCACTGGCATTTCGTTGTGACCAGTACACCCTAACCCAGAGACTGCAGGCTGAGGAACACGACAGAACAGTGGCCCAGGAGAACCTCATCCTTGAACTGGAGCAAACCAGAAACACACTGCAGGTAAGGGTGTGTACACGTGTGTTTGACCTGGCTGCTTCACAGTTAATGGTCTGATAAATGTATGTTTCAATTTAAACCGTACCTCTCTCTTCCTCCACACTTCCTTTATCTTTTACTATATCTATCCTCCAATCTTCTATATCCTCCAATCTTCTATTCCCCCCTCCTCTCCCCCTCTCCCCCAGTATCTGAGAGGTAGATGTGTAGACGCTGAGATGCTGAGCCGTATTGAGGCCAGTCTGGACACAGTGCTGGACGGCGTGAGTGACATCATCACTGCTGCTGAGATGCTGGGGACTGTGCACCAGGTGAGACTGTCGTGTAATCCTAGGCTTGCTCTTTTGAGGTATAAGTCCAGGTTTTGGTTAGTGCTCTGTGAAAAATATATTTGTTCAAAACTGTTATACATGTAGTTTGTTTGAAACTTTGATAAATGTTTCTGCTGGGTCAGGAGGCGCGTGTGTGTCATTCTGTGGAGATGATGGGTATACACGTGGAGCATCTGAAGCGTCGTCACGCTGTGGAGAGATCCGAGCTGTTGGAGACCAGGAAATGTTTCCACCGCAGCCGGGGCAGGAGACACAGCGACTCAGGTCTGAGTGCTGCCCCTCAATGGATTTTTTGTGAACAAGTGAAAGGAAAATTAATCACAAAGCAGTGACTTTTCTGAATATTTTGATTCTTAAAGTACATTTATTCTTAAAAGAACAATTAATTGTAAATAGGCCTGATCCACTATAAGTGACTGAGTTTCATAATAGGAGCACAGTATCCTCTGACTGTACAGTATAACAAAATTCTCCACATATGGAAAATCTGTTCTGACTGTTGGCTTTTGAATCATTACAGAGGATGGAGATGTTAGGCACCTGTTTGCCAGGCGAGACTCCCAACATGTAACAGACAGTTCACTTCATTGCTTTTCATATCCTTCCTTCAAATATCTCAGTTAAATAAATAGAAAATATCAGCGAGGGCAGCCCAGTGGCTTGAATTCTAACATTTTTAAATGTTTCACTTCCCCGACTTTCTCAGACCCTCCTTCGGCGAAGAGTCAGCATCACACTAATCCCAACGGGATCCCAGGTTAGAAACAATAACACTAAGACCTACTCCCATTGTGGTCCTGTGATCATGGTATGCATAACTCGAATTCTGTGCTGACCTCTCTTTTCTCCCACCTCTTCAATTGCCTCTTTTCCATCCTCTTTCCCCCCTCTCATTTTCCCTCTCAGCTCAGAGACCTGGAGACCAAGTTCCAGGAGGGTTGCAGGGCCAGTGCTGCCACTGACAGCCAGGGGCCAGAAGGGGGCAGTGTGAACCAAGCCAGCAGGTACAGGAAAATCTGCCCTGTCATTAGTGCAGTTAGTGCACTGAGAGTCATCTGCATGGTCAGTTGTCACTAGTCGCTAGATGGCCATGCTAGTCACTAGTCAATGTGGAGGCTTTCATACGCATATGCACCACAGGCTTAGACACAAGTGCACGGACTACAGTATAAACTTATGATGGATTTAACTGCTGTAGAGAACACATTGTGTGTGCATGGTGTCTGCTGATCTTATGGCTTATCAATGTGCTGTGCCTTGTGTTCATACCATCAGAACTATACAGACCTCTGTAACAGCAGCATTGTTTGTTGTTATAGTATTACCTTGTTTAGTTGGAAGTGTAAATTTAACTGTTTCCTTTTTAAAGGCCCTCTGAGATGTCCCCCCACCACACCCCCCTCCTGCTCAGACAGAGCTCCACACAGAGCTCCCAGAGCCTGGAGGAAGAGAGCGAGGTAGCCCCTCACACCAGGTGGGTAGCCCCTCACACCAGCTAGATAGCCCCTCATACCCCATGTAGGTAGCCCCTCACACCAGGTAGGTAGCCCCTAACTCATCAACAGGTTCCCCATTTATGACTCATTGACATTTAAATAATGACCAACGGGTCACGTGCGACTGACGCAGGGCTGACCATACTGTGTGGGTGGTTGTGTGTGTTTCAGTTCCCTGCAGATGATGCTACATCACAGGCGGAGGTCTGCAATCGTGACGCGTGAGGCTAGTTCAGAGGAGGCCAAAGCCAAGGAGTCAAGAGCGGGGTCTGGAGTGGGGGCGGGGTCAGGGGCGGGGTCTGGAGCAGGCACATCCGAGACCACCACAGTCTGCACCACAGAACCGTGAGTGTTAAGATGATTTAACATTATTAAGCTGCTATTAAGTCATATTAAAATGTATTAAGATAACACCATATTATTCAACTGATATAGCAGACAGTTGTCATTATCTGGCCAGGCTAAAAAAGTATGTATATTGAAGGCAATAGTGACACACAGCCTGGGATTCCCTGTAAACAAACATGCAACTTTTAGATAATGATGATGAAGACAAAAATCTGGCCAAAGCATGAATACTGGAAATTTGCTGAGATCATGATTTTAATCTGTATGCCTCCGTTTCCCTCCAGGCTAGTGGTGCTGTCAGAGCAGCGCCTCCTAGCTACATGGCTGTCTTACTGGATGTGGATGGTGCTGCTCCTCCTGGCTCTCTACTTCTTCCTGCTGCTGGGGTTCCTCCTCTGGGGTCTGAATGTTCCACACCACAGCTTCTGATATCTCACTTCTGCTGCACTGCATCTCAGCTCTACACCACAGAGTTCTGCGGTTTAGCAGACGCTTTTATCCAAAGCAACTTACAGTCATGCAGATTTTTACTTCTGTACCACTGAGGTCTAAGAACTGAATTCTGAGCTATGCACCATCACCAACTGAGATAAACTGGGCATGGCTTTGTGAATGCAGGAGTTCCCATAGTGTGGTCTGCAGTTGGGCTCTGCTCAACTACCGGAGTCTCTCACTGTGCAGTGAGTTTAAGAGGGATGAGAGTAACAGAGTTAAGAATGTGCAGTACACTCACTCCACAGCTAGCTTGAAATATCACCAACGGATAGCAAACTGGATCCTTTTCTATAGCTCAATTGGTTGGTACAGTACGTTGTTGTCACGCTTACTCCCTTCCTCAGGCGCTCGATGTTGTCGGTCTACTAAGCACTGGTCCTTGCAACCCACATTGCGAACACCTGGCAATCATCATTACGCACACCTGGACTTCGTCACCACCCTGATTACTATCCCTTCATATAGCCCTCACCACCCTCAGTCATCAGGCTGTATTGGTTTTGTTTTCATGTCTAGACGCTGCACTTGTTTTGTAACACGCTATGTTCATTATTATTAAACTCACCATCTGCAACTGCGTCGTCGTTGTCAAGGAGGGCGGTCACGTGTGTTTGCGATCAGAGGATCACTGGTTTTCCACCATAATTTGCACCATAATTTGCAAATAAATTCATTAAAAATCCTACAATGTGATTTTCTGGATTTTTTCCCCTCATTTTGTCTGTCATAGTTGAAATGTACCTAATTATGAAAATTACAGGCCTCTCTCATCTTTTTAAGTGGGAGAACTTGCACAATTGGTGGCTGACTAAATACTTTTTTGCCCCACTGTATGTGTGCTGGGGTCAACAGCACCAACCACTAGACCACACAGGCCACAAGATGACAATACTTGTCACCACACAAACCAAACCTCTTTGTCTTCATCTATGCACCCAACCAACAGTGCTGCTGCAATGAGACAAAATGAAGTCAGAGGGCCCCTAAGACTAACCACTGCCGCCTTTCTGGAAGAGCAGGGACATTCTGAGGCTGCTGAAATTAACTGTATACTTTGCTGGCTTCTAACTTTACATTGACACTTCGTGCCTAACTCTATCCTCTCTTGCCCTAAAAAGTCTGGGTTGGGATGACATTGATAGCTTCACTGCCTAATGGTAGTGCACACATTGGCAATGTTCCCTAATTTTTGGGGGGCACAGCAAAATTCAGGTCTGCTGAGCTCAAACTTGAATGTTGTGAAAATTCTGTGCAACTTCCAGCGAGCGTTTATTGTTAACACTGAGGCTGTACCCTCAGTTTTAACAGTGGCCAAGTACACTATTTGATAATGTAGGCCTACCAGAGTGGCCTACCAACCAAAAACAACAGAGAAAATGCCTCCCATAACATTTTAACATGGAATTAGCTGTTCTATCATTCATCCAATGTGTAGTGTTCAGTGTACCTACATTCCAGGAGACATTTGGGGAAAAAACATGCAGGGCTTGACATTAAACCTCAAGGATCTGACCCTTTTTTTCAATTCTAACTGTAGCTCAGGACCTGAAGCAAGGATGCATATGCTTGATATCATTTGAAAGGAAACACTTTGAAGTTTGTGGAAATGTGAAAATAATGTAGGAGAATATGTAGCATAGTTTTGTGGGACCAGAAACAGCAGGGGTTCAAACTTTAGAACCCAGTTCCTACATTTTGAATCAAAAAATGTATTTTATCAAACAAAACTGTTATGTTTTTACCTCCGGATGACAAATCAGAGCAAGATTACTGAATATATCAAATCAAGTGCTGTGATAAAAGTTTTGTTGTGCACTCTCAAACAATAGCATGATATATTTTTACTGGAATAGCTACTGTAAATTGGACAGTGCAGTTAGATTAACAATAATTTAAGCTTTCTACACATATAAGACATGTCTATTTCCTGGAAAGTCGGATGTTACTTACGTCATTCTAGTCACATTAGCGCCAGTTAGCAACAACCGTCCCAGTATAGGGACACTGATCTCGTAGAGGTTGACATTAACCTGTTTATCCACTTGTCCTTCAGACAAGGAGGTGACTGAAAATGTTGTTGTTGCAAGAAACCACTTTACAAAATAATATCCATTATTATTCCCATACCATTATTATAGAGAATCAGACAAATTATTCTACCCTCTGCATGTTGGCTACTTAGCTTATTCAAGCCTGTCTCAAAATACAACACTGCCCCTTTTAAGACAAAATCAAATGTATTTACCTGACTCCCTTTTCAAAGATGTCTAGAAATGTACACATTTTGTGCTCTTGAAGGAAACAATCACTCCCCTATTGCTGACTACAAATTACAAGTGGGCTAAAAGCTGACTAACTAGCAAAGTTATGAATAAAATGTGCACACATGGCTACATGCAGCTCTTGCTTTGATCTCAAAACACTCACAACCACAGCTGTAAACACAGTCCAGTTCTAAGTAAATGGCACAGATCCATATATGGCAAGGGTCTATTTATATATAGGCCTACTGCAGCCCCGATTGGTTATGCTGCACCGCCTAGGTAGCATATGGGCTGAGTCATGTGCAATAGAATCCTACTTTGATGATATTTTGGCATTTTAAACGCAAGTGGGAGTGCCCAGCAGGCCAGGCATTTCCATATTTGAACCCTGAACCTAATGTAGCTTTATGTGATATTGACTCCCCATTTTAGGGAATACAGCAGACTGTATGCAGTTTTAGTCACATGTTCAGCTCACCGGTTCATGTTTTGGTTCTTCAAGAACATGCTTTTCAAGAACTCCTAACCTGCTAGTGGTAGGGTCTTGATCTGACCCCTCAGTCCAGAGGGACACTGCAGACAGAACTGACCAACTGTATGTAGGTACAAAACTACAACAGCAGTGGATGATGAGGTAATAGAGAAAGCGCTAGCACCCTCTTAATCTGTTACAGGGCTTCTCTACTCCCTAAAATCTTCTTCATCCAGTTTTAGTTTAGGGTGTCCAGTCTTGCGCCTTATAAAATGTGTTCTATGGCAGAGAGAGGGGACTATCACAATCATAGAATCAGAAATGATGAATGTTGTCATGCATTTATATTTTAATAGGTGGCCAGAGGCCATGGGTCTCCAAACCCTGTCACACACACACACACACACACACACACACACACACACACACACACACTATTGTCAATACTACGGCAGAGATAATGCTTGCAGCTTGGTGTGAACCAGGACAGCTTTCATATCAGAGGGAGGAGACAGGTTGGGACTTACACATTATGATATTCAGCAGGCGCATAATTGTGTGTGGTATTGGGGTGATGGCGTCATATTTAGGCTGTAGATTATATACCCAGCCAAACAATGTGCACCTGCAGTTGGGTACGCTGAGATATAATGAAACAGTTTGATGATTGTGTAAGATAGTATTCTTTTTTTGTTAAACTAAACTCAGTTATTTTACATGGATTTCTGAAATGTGTGGAATAGAGAGCAATGATAATGTCTTTTTGTAGGCATTAAATCCGCCATGGTTCGTAGAACATAGCCTATGGGAAAATGTATGTATTTTTGGAAGGTGTTTGGATACACGCCAGGGGATCTTATAGGTTTTGTTTTATGAGAATCTTCATCAGCTAAAGTCACTTTTTGTGAATTTTGAAGCATTTCTGTAATAAACCGAAAACCCTATTCTTTCCCCAATAAGTTTAACCATAGGAACGGCTGAACGAACGAGAGGTAAATCATACTGAGGTATGCTCAAATCTAGCGAGATCTATTTGTTATTTGTCATTTACCCAGTAACTAATCATATGTTTTCTGATTGGCCAAGGCATTAATGAAGTTGTAATAGCTTTATTGAGGCTGGAAGTGACAGTCTTGAATTGTGGTTGATGGTGTTCAATGTGGTTTAACGGTTGAAGCTGTTAAATAATTATTCGTATCCGTACCATCCAGTCCTTGCTCCTACAGAAAGTAATCCATCCACCTGTACTCGGACCCTCAATGTACACATGGAAAGATACGAAAAGCCTACAGGGAAGGTATAATGCGTGGCAATAATTGGCATAAGCACTTATTACACCCATATAACAATATAAGATGTAACAAAGATAGATATTATCAACAATTTACTCATAATTTATCATACTGCAAATGCAAATGCGTGATACTATGACATAATACAATATTGAAAGCACTCATATAGTTATTTAAAGTAATGTATGCACCCCCAGAATGCAATTACGTAGTTGAATAGTCTTGCCATAGGTTCACAATAAGCAAAATATGCCAATCTGGCAGGTTACGGGTTGTTTTCCTATACAGTAAACTAGCACGTTATCCACTGACACTATACTGCATTGTCGCGAATAAACCGCGCAGGATGTGTTGGGGGACTGCAGCGCAAGTGATGTGGAGCGCAAAACACGCCCCCTAGACGCTCGGCAGAAGTGTCTGCAGGGAAGAGGCAGGTAGGTCTATCGAGATACCTCAAAAAGTGTCCGCTCGCTCCTCTGCAGCTAAGGTAAGAACAAATGGCCATTTTACTTTTCCACTCAGTTATTAAGATCTAAAGACTTTGTTGTTGTGTCAGTGTTTTCAGTGTTTAGTCTAGGCTACATTATTAGAGAAAATAAAGTTGTTTGTAAAAATAAAATAGAGCATGTTATATAATTGAAATGAAGTGCTATCTCTGGCTTCAAGAAATGAAGCATTTACTGCAGTTTCATATGGGCATAGTTTTCAACATCCACCTTTATCCATGTGTAAAAGGAATATGAACATTTTATGCACTGTTCTGAGGACCTATTGGATGGATGCTATCGGATGATCAACCGGATTCTTCCCACAGTGCTACTGGATATTATGAATGATCTGGAAAAGACGTTGTTTTTTTGGATTCATTTTAAACTGGACAAAGCTTACAAAAGGAAATCTGCATGGAATGGACACAAGACCAACTCCATTTATGGATTCTCCCAAAATGGAATTCTACCATGGTCTACCTACACTTTCTATGTTGCCTGGTATGCCTGATGGCATTCAGAGAACTCAAGGGGGCTTAAGATACTTTTTTATTCAGATGCTGATTTAAAAATAAACAACCAGCTTTGTGAGAGTTTGAGGCACAACAACTGCCTCATGTGAAGGTCAGGATGATAAGTAGACCAAGTTTTGGGGGTTTGTCAGGGAATCAGCAGTAATCTGTTTCCTGAATTGGCAGAGAAAGGAGGGGGGGATAGAAAAGTAACCATTACTAGGCATTACAGTACAGCTCTAATCCTGCACCCCTTTGGGCCTTCTGTAAGTAATAGGTACAAACAAGCTTAGCCCAATCATGACTGACCTCATACTGAACATGCAAGCTTTATGTAAGGAAAACAGGGTTGTATACAAAATGAAGGTATCTAACAGAGATATCCACCAAAGCCGTGGTCCCCAAACATTTTTTGTTTTGTGATCTACTTGAAGCCTTTCAAACTTTCTTGTGCCCAAACGATGTGTCTAGCCATATTAGTCCTAAGACGTGACCCAAGAGGAACTGGCTGTGACCTACCAGTGGGTCGGTCCCCAGTACCCACCCGCCGTTTGTGAAACACTGGCCCAAAGTGTTTGGTCATGCTCTTTATGTGTGGTGAGGGTTGTCTTTACAAAAATCGAGGTATATACATCTAAGACAGCCCAGTCTTAACGAGACAGAAGAGTAAACCTGCCTGTCTGTATGTTGTTGTTCCAGGAGCCTGCAGTGAATACAACATGGGTCGCAAAGAAATAACTTGCAGTTGGAAGAAAGTCACCAACAACATCAGAGATGTGTTCGAATTCAAACAAGCGCTGGGATCGTAAGTACTTTGTCTGATATGATTGGAGCCTGGAGGGTTTTCCTAGCCAGGTCAGTGTTTAAAACCACCACTTAATCATTCTAAGGGGACACTGTAGGCAAACCTTGGTGTCTAGGTTTTAATTTCATTTTTAACTCTGTCTCTGTGCCTCAAGCCATTTAATGTGTTTTACTCTATAACTCAAAGCACTTTTACTTTTGGGCAGGGCCCTCACACACCCCAAAAATCTGAGGGGACATAAAGAATGGCTGGGCGGTGGTCTGAAGGGGGCTAGGCCCCCCGTCGGGAAGTTGGAGAATTTAGCACTTTTCATACACCTGAAGCAGCTTTTTCCTACAATTTAGAGCCATAATCATTATGATTAATTCTATTCTATTTTCTTTATATCTAAGCATACCTCTTGAGCTGTCTGTATCCTCCTGACTGGTGTTTTCTTTTTAAAGAAACTAAATAGGCTCCTCTGCATCTCTGCTAAAATCTGGGTAAAAGTTTAAAAGGAATGTGAATCTTATTCAGTACATTTAATAATTGCTTGCCAGCCAGCATGACAGCTAAAATAGTTAGACAAGCTAGCTATTCTAACTTGATTGATAGCCTGAAATGGCTTCTTGGTACTGTAGCTAGTTATGATGTTGGGATATCGGGAACCTATCTGCCCAACAACAAAAACATTTAATTAATTAATAAATACACAGTACCAGTCAAAAGTTTGGACACACCTACTCATTCCAGGGTTTTTCTTTATTTTTACTATTTTCTACATTGTATAATAATAGTGGAAACTATGAAATAACACAAATGGAATCATGTACTAGCCAAAAATGTATTAAACAAATCTTCAAAGTATCAAGACAGCTTTGCACACTCTTGGCATTCTCTCAACCAGCTTCATAAGATAGTCAACTGGAATGCATTTCAATTAACAGTCGTGCCTTGTTAATTTGTGGAATTTCTTTCCTTCTTAATGCTTTTGAGTAAATCAGTTGTTGTGACCAGGTAAGGGTGGTATACAGAAGAAGGCCCTATTTGGTAAAAGACCAAGTCCATATTATGGAAAGAACAGCTCAAATAAGCAAAGAAAATGACATTCCATCATTACTTTAATGAAAATGTCAATAACTTTGAAAGTTTCTTCAAGTGAAGTCGCAAAAACCATCAAGCACTGGGATGAAACAGGCTCTCATGAGGACCACCACAGGAAAGGAAGACCCAGTTACTTCTGTTGCAGAAGTTCATTAGAGTTACCAGCCTCAGAAATTGCAGCACAAAAAAAAAATATTTACAGAGTTCAAGTAACAGACACATCTCAACATCAACTACTCAGAGACTGCGTGAATCATGCCTTCATGGTCGAATTGCTGCAAAGAAAACACTACTAAAGGACCCCAATAAGAAGAGACTTGCTTGGGCCAAAAAACACGAGCAATGGACATTAGACCGGTGGAAGTCTGTCCTTTAGTGTGATAAGTCCAAATTTTAGATTTTTGTTTCCAACCGCCATGTCTTTATGAGATGCAGAGAAAGGGAACGAAGATCTCCGCATGTGTGGTTCCCACCGTGAAGCATGGAGGAGGAGGTGTGATTGTGTGGGGGTGATTAGCTGGTGACACTGTCTGTGATTTATTTAGAATTTAAGGAACACTTAACCAACATGGCTACCACAGCATTCTGCAGCGATACCCCATCCCATCTGGTTTGCGCTTAGTTGGACTATAATTTGTTTTTCAACAGGACAATAACCCAACACACCTCCAGGCTGTGTAAGGGCTATTTGACCAAGAAGGAGAGTGATGAAGTGCTGCATCAGATGACCTGGCCTCCACAATCACCTGACCTCAACCCAATTGAGAGGGTTCGGGATGAGTTGGACCACAGAGTGAAGGAAAAGCAGCCAACAAGTGCTCAACATATGTGGGAACTCCTTCAAGACTGTTGGAAAAGCATTCCAGGTGAAGCTGGTTGAGAGAATGCCAACAGTGTGCAAAGCTGTCATCAAGGCAATGGGTATCTACTTTGAAGAATCTAAAATCTAAAATATATTTAGATTTGTTTAACACTTTTTTGGATACTACGTGATTCCATGTGTTATTTCATCATTTTGATGTCTTCACTATTGTTTAGCTTTTGGGATAATTCACATCATCTAATATGTAGAATCTACCTGGGTGATGCACGGCAGACATTTTTTGCTTGGTCGTTTTCAGTGGACCTTTGTTGCTGGGCAGCGACTCTTGTCAGCTTCTTAACTCAGAGAAAAGGGCCATTATTACATGATTGAGTGGATCTCCAGGAGACCTACTTTACCGGTTTCCAGAGAAGGATCCTAGTTTGGCACTATAATCCTGGACGGGCCTGAACATTCCACCCAGATTATCAGATTATCAGGACCCAGGTCAGGGCAGGTCTTCTTTATCAACTGAAGTGGAATACTTGGCGCTCACACAATACAGCTTCTCTCTCTTTAGATATGGTTCAACTAGGACCCAAGTACAGACAATTCTTTAGAGATTTTTGAGATGAGATAGCAACAGTAACCAAAAGAGGACAGGACATTGAGAATGTAGTAAAAATGGTTAACTAATATCTGCCCAGTGTGTGAGCGTACATGTTTGGTTGTGTATTTGTGCCTGAGTGTGTGCTTGTCTGTGTGTGTGTGCGGCCATGTGTTCATGTCAGCTTGTGGGCATGTGCATGTGTTGGTATTCGTTTTTGCAGTGTTTCCCCTAGGATTTTCTTCAGCATATAGGGAAAACACTGGTGTTTTGTGTGTGTTTATACATTAAGCCCATGTGTTTGAATGTACAGTATGTGTGGGGTATAGGGGGCTTTATGACTGTTTCAGAGTCTGTTGTGCTTTGCGATATCAAATAGAAGAAACAGCGTTGTCCAGTTGTCCACACAATGCTGATATCTGCAGAGTGAGAGTGGTATGTCTGCTGGCCCCTGGCCTGTTTATCTGAGGCTCCTGCTCAACTCATCAGCCTCTCCTCAAGCAGCTTATACTCCAGAACATCCCTGGCTGTGAATGAGAGGCTGACGTTGAGAGAGAGGTGTGAGCCAGGCAGGTGAGCAATGACGTCATTACAGCCCAGGAACATCCTAACTCTGTTATAGGATTAGGGGCCTGGGATTGTGTGTCTGTGTGTTTACTGTGTGAGGGAATGTGTGTGCCTGCATGTCTGCATGTGTGAGTTTGAGTGTGAATTGAAGTATCTGTATGTGTGTGTTCATCAGACCTGGGTTCAGTTAGTATAATTTTCTTTCAAATACGTTAAGTGTCTGATGGAGCCTTTTAGGAATATCAGATGAGAGGAATTTGCACTTTTAGAACTAGTATATTGGTCCCATTTTGCCAGGAAGCGAAGTGGCAAGCTCAATCAAAGTGTTTGAAAGAAAACAAATAGTGCAGTATTTGAACCCAGGCCTAGTTGTGTCTGTCTGTATGTCTGTCTCTCCCAGACAGTGATGTCTTTGGGCACAAACACATTCATTGCATCGGTTTCACAGGTGTCGTAATGTGACGGTCAGGCCCAGAGTGTCTGCTAAACAGAGGATTACCCTCACCTTGGTCTCCTTCAAACAGGGAAATCAGCAGATGGAGGGTAGATCCATTCTGAGTCTTAGGATCCTTTTGGCTCCCTCCCATGCATTAACACTAACTTCTCTCCTGATGTCATGTTATGGCTGGGGTGTTTGTTTGGTCTGACGAAGAAACAACCCACCCTGCTCAGGGTTCATCCAGGGTTGACTGTGCTAGGTCAGACAGAGACAAACGGACACAATGAACAAATTAAGACCACAATGGAAATAAGCCTCCGGGCTTTATTGTGTTTTTATCGGCAATCATTTTTTATGTATGTTATGTTGTCTCCCGCTTGAGCAGACTACTACTTTTAATGATCTAATCAGTTCAATCAATCAATCATTTTAGTGGTCCCTGTCCTGAGATTCAGGCTGGGTTATGTAAAGTGCTTGAGCACTAGTCCTGCCCTGCTGCTATTCACAGGCCTCAGGAGCACAGGCCTCAGGAGCACAGGCCATACCTGAGCCTCTATCTGGGACACCCTCGTCTCGTTCCTAGCTGTGTGTCAGCTATGAGCCTGGCTAGTGAGGCTGGGTGGTGGTGACTCCACCTACAGCACATGGCGTTAGGTAGTCTAGCTGTTAGAGTGTTGGGCCAGTAACCAAAAGGTCGCTGGTTCGAGAACCAGAGCCGATAACTTGAAAAATCTATCAATGTACCCTTGAGCAAGAGACTTAACCCTAATTTCCTCCAGGGGCGCCTTACTACTATTACTACTACTACTAACCTTTTTCTCTGTCTGTCTGTGTGGGTGTGTAGGGGTTCGTTCTCCGAGGTGTATTTGGTGCGAGAGAAGAAGACAGGAAACCTGTACGCCCTGAAGTGTCTGAAGAAAAAACACCTCAGCTGTAGCAACCTAGAGAACGAGATCACTGTGCTGAAGAAGTGAGTACACGCACGCAGACACACACGCACGCATACTCTTACACACTCTCACACCTGAACAAGTTAACATCACATATCTCTCAATCTTCCTCTCAGGATAAGACATGACAATGTGATTGGACTGGAAGATTTCTATGAGACTCAGACACACTATTACCTCGTCATGCAGCTGTGAGTGCAAACCCTTATCACTACATAAGCTAAATACATGTATTAGCCTACAGATAAATGTTACTATTTTAGAGAACTTGCTGTATTAGTCGGGTGTTTAATAAGGGTTGTAAATGCTGGTGATGAGAATAGTGATGATGATTATGCTGATGATGGTGATGCCAAAGATGATAATGTTTATGGTGGTGACGAGGATGTTTATGGTGATGACGAGGATGTTTATGGTGATGACGAGGATGTTTATGGTGATGATGCGGATGATGATGGTGAATATGGTGGGGAGATTCTGATGTGTGTGTGTTCTTTCCTAGGGTGTCTGGTGGAGAGCTGTTTGACCGTATCATAGATCGGGGGGTGTACACAGAGAAGGACGCCAGCCAGCTGGTCCGCCAAGTACTGCAAGCGGTCAACTACCTTCACGAGAACAGCATAGTGCACAGGGACCTCAAGGTATGTTACACACACACAGTCAACATACCTGGTAGAGAGTGGGGATCAAAGTACATTTTAATGTAGCTAAAAGGTCAATAAAGAATATACAATTTGCCACTCCAAACATATTTCATACACGTTACTATATCATCAGTGGTGTATTGGAGGGTAAACACACATAAGCATTTACCCACTTTTTACTAGAAAATGCATTGAAAGTATAAGGAGCGTTACTTTACTCACAGCGAACCTCGAACCCATCTATTTTTTGTATACCATGTTGAGAGAACAGTTCCTCTGCTGCTTGTTGACCCTCTCCCCCTCTGTCTCCCTGTGTGTGAGAGCAGCCAGAGAACCTGCTATACTTCGACTCAGACGAGAACTCCAAGATCATGATCAGTGACTTCGGCCTGTCCAAGATGTCCGACCACGGAGTGATGTCCACAGCCTGCGGCACACCAGGATATGTTGGTGAGAGAGTGTGTGTGTCAAATCAAGTCAAATTTGTCACATGCGCTGAACAGGTGTAGACTTTACCGTGAAAAGCTTGCTTACGAGCCCTTCCCAATGATGCAGAGGGCTCGTAAGCAAGCATTTCACAGTAAAGTCTACACTGTTGTATTCAACGCATGTGACCAATGCGATTTCATTTAATGCAGATGTGCAGCAAGTGTGTGTTAGATGGTTGGTCATTGAAATAGAGAGTAAAGCTTCATTGCACCGCTAGATAGTATTAGCATGGTATCTAACCCTGTTTATATTTGATCTTCTACAGCCCCTGAAGTTCTGGCTCAGAAACCCTACAGCAAGGCAGTGGACTGCTGGTCCATAGGAGTCATCACATATATCCTGTGAGTGCCTATCTAGGACTTCTAGATCTATATCTGCCAGCACCTCCTCTCAACCCTTTCATAGTATCAGGATGACTGCATTGTGAGATGGTAGTTCTATCACTTTTGGGAAAAGTTATTGTAATTCTATGTTAACTCTTTAAAAACTACTATATGTTCCCTCTCTCTCTCTGTGTTAACTCTGTAAAATGACTATGTTCCCCCTCTCTCTCTGTGTGACAGGCTGTGTGGCTACCCTCCCTTCTTTGAGGACAACGAGACACGTCTGTTCGCTAAGATCATGAGGGCCGACTACGCTTTCCACTCGCCTTTTTGGGATGACATCTCTGAGTCAGGTAAGACATACCACCACATCAACAACAAGGGTATTTAAAGTGGAACTGACAGCATTTTAGAAACATGAAATCTTATTAAGATCTGTTCATATACACCTCCAAGAAGAATATGCTACCTTTTTTTTACATTTTCTGACAAGCGAGCACTTAGATATGGTCGTTTTCATAAATTCATAGAATGTTTGGGAATGACGTTGTAATGAGTACGATGGGAGACAGAGTGCTGGTTTCAAGCGCAGGAGGTGTTTATTACTAATAAAGGACCACAAGAGGAGGCAGGTAGCTGGATCCAGGGGCAGGCAGAAGGTCATACACAGGAGGAGGCAGGTAGCTGGGTCCAGGGGCAGGCAGAAGGTCATACACAGGAGGAGGCAGGTAGCTGGGTCCAGGGGCAGGCAGAAGGTCATACACAGGAGGAGGCAGGTAGCTGGGTCCAGGGGCAGGCAGAAGGTCATACACAGGAGGAGGCAGGTAGCTGGGTCCAGGGGCAGGCAGAAGGTCATACACAGGAGGAGGCAGGTAGCTGGGTCCAGGGGCAGGCAGAAGGTCATACACAGGAGGAGGCAGGTAGCTGGGTCCAGGGGCAGGCAGAAGGTCATACACAGGAGGAGGCAGGTAGCTGGGTCCAGGGGCAGGCATACTCCAAAAAGGTAACAGTACAGGCAGGGAAAGGGTAGTAACGTAGTCCGGGAGATCAGGCAAGAGGTTGACAGGAAATCTAATAGGCAAAAGTACAGGCAGGGTGGTGTCGTTAGCAAGGATGGCCAAACACTACGATACACGGGAGGACTAATACGGAAATAAACAGAGCTCCGAATAGAATGTGTGCCAAAACAAACAATACCCCACAATGATGGGGTGCAAAGAACTGAACTAATTAGTGTGTGTAAATAACATACAGGTGTGTGATCAGAATTCAGGTGATTGGGATCTGGAGAGTTACCTGCATTCAAGGGATCTATCTGTTTGAGAGTGTGGGCTGGAAAGTGGGCTGGAAAGTGAGCTGCGTTCAGGGGATCTATGTGTTTGAGAGTGTGAGTTGGAAGGAGACATTACAGATGTAGAGTAAGGCATTTGTGAAAATTCTATAGCAATATAGAGTGTGAAAGCGTCCGTGCGTTTGGACACTAATAGACACTGCAGGAAATAAAACCCAAATAAAAACATTTGCCCGAGATAAGAAGCAGTGCTTGACTTGGGAAGAAGCTCACCGGAGCTGGGTACCGGCACCTCAAATGTTCTACTGCTTGAGCTCCTCTTCCTCTTATAGAATATCAGCTCAAAAGTATTGTGGAGCTCCTGCATTTCAATATCAACAGTACCAACACCCAAAATTAGTACCTGAACCTATTTCAGTCCAAGTCAAGCACTGATAGGCCTTTTTTATGACGTTTCCACAGGATCAGAGCATGACATTTTTCCCTTTCATGCTGAGGAGTTATCGAAAGGGAGAGAGCTGGAAAGATTTTTCAAGTACATTGAGGAACTATTGTAATTCTCAATGGATGTAAAAACAGACATGGTTTGCTTGCTGTTTGAGGTGAAGAAAACATTACTTTGAAAAGCTCCACAGGTCATTAGTGGTGGTGCGTTAAGCCAATCTTTATTTTTCTCTTTATTTTTTACTATTTTCTACAATGTAGAATAATAGTGAAGACATCAAAACTATAAAATAACACATGGAATCAGTTAGAAACCAACAAAGTGTTAAACAAATCAAAATCTATTTTATATTTGAGATTGTTCAAAGTAGCCCCCTTTTGCCTTGATGACAGCTTTGTACATTCTTGGCATTCTCTCAACCAGCTGGGATGGGGTATCGCTGCAGAATGCTGTGGTAGCCATGCTGGTTAAGTGTGCCTTGAATTCTAAATAAATCACAGACAGTGTCACCAGCAAAGCACCAACACACCTCCTCCTCCATGCTTCACGGTGGGAACTAGAGGTCGACCGATTATGGTTTTTCAATGCCGATACCAATAGCCGATGCCGATTAATCGGCCGATTTTTATATATACAGTGCCTTGCGAAAGTATTCGGCCCCCTTGAACTTTGCGACCTTTTGCCACATTTCAGGCTTCAAACATAAAGATATAAAACTGTATTTTTTTGTGAAGAATCGACAACAAGTGGGACACAATCATGAAGTGGAACAACATTTATTGGATATTTCAAACTTTTTTAACAAATCAAAAACTGAAAAATTGGGCGTGCAAAATTATTCAGCCCCTTTACTTTCAGTGCAGCAAACTCTCTCCAGAAGTTCAGTGAGGATCTCTGAATGATCCAATGTTGACCTAAATGACTAATGATGATAAATACAATCCACCTGTGTGTAATCAAGTCTCCGTATAAATGCACCTGCACTGTGATAGTCTCAGAGGTCCGTTAAAAGCGCAGAGAGCATCATGAAGAACAAGGAACACACCAGGCAGGTCCGAGATACTGTTGTGAAGAAGTTTAAAGCCGGATTTGGATACAAAAAGATTTCCCAAGCTTTAAACATCCCAAGGAGCACTGTGCAAGCGATAATATTGAAATGGAAGGAGTATCAGACCACTGCAAATCTACCAAGACCTGGCCGTCCCTCTAAACTTTCAGCTCATACAAGGAGAAGACTGATCAGAGATGCAGCCAAGAGGCCCATGATCACTCTGGATGAACTGCAGAGATCTACAGCTGAGGTGGGAGACTCTGTCCATAGGACAACAATCAGTCGTATATTGCACAAATCTGGCCTTTATGGAAGAGTGGCAAGAAGAAAGACATTTCTTGAAGATATCCATAAAAAGTGTCGTTTAAAGTTTGCCACAAGCCACCTGGGAGACACACCAAACATGTGGAAGAAGGTGCTCTGGTCAGATGAAACCAAAATTGAACTTTTTGGCAACAATGCAAAATGTTATGTTTGGCGTAAAAGCAACACAGCTCATCACCCTGAACACACCATCCCCACTGTCAAACATGGTGGTGGCAGCATCATGGTTTGGGCCTGCTTTTCTTCAGCAGGGACAGGGAAGATGGTTAAAATTGATGGGAAGATGGATGGAGCCAAATACAGGACCATTCTGGAAGAAAACCTGATGGAGTCTGCAAAAGACCTGAGACTGGGACGGAGATTTGTCTTCCAACAAGACAATGATCCAAAACATAAAGCAAAATCTACAATGGAATGGTTCAAAAATAAACATATCCAGGTGTTAGAATGGCCAAGTCAAAGTCCAGACCTGAATCCAATCGAGAATCTGTGGAAAGAACTGAAAACTGCTGTTCACAAATGCTCTCCATCCAACCTCACTGAGCTCGAGCTGTTTTGCAAGGAGGAATGGGAAAAAATTTCAGTCTCTCGATGTGCAAAACTGATAGAGACATACCCCAAGCGACTTACAGCTGTAATCGCAGCAAAAGGTGGCGCTACAAAGTATTAACTTAAGGGGGCTGAATAATTTTGCACGCCCAATTTTTCAGTTTTTGATTTGTTAAAAAAGTTTGAAATATCCAATAAATGTCGTTCCACTTCATGATTGTGTCCCACTTGTTGTTGATTCTTCACAAAAAAATACAGTTTTATATCTTTATGTTTGAAGCCTGAAATGTGGCAAAAGGTCGCAAAGTTCAAGGGGGCCGAATACTTTCGCAAGGCACTGTATATTTGTAATAATGACAATTACAACAATACTGAATGAACACTTTTATTTTAACTTAATATAATACATAAATAAAAATCTATTTAGTCCCAAATAAATAATGAAACATGTTCAATTTGGTTTAAATAATGCAAAAACACAGTGTTGGAGAAGAAAGTAAAAGTGCAATATGTGTCATGTAAAAAAGCTAGTGTTTAAGTTCCTTGCTCAGAACATGAGAACATATGAAAACTGGTGGTTCCTTTTAACATGAGTCTTCAATGTTCCCAGTTAAGAAGTTTCTAGTTATTATTGGAATTATAAGACTATTTATCTCTATACCATTTGTATTTCATATACCCTTGACTATTGGATGTACTTATAAGCACTATAGTATTGCCAGCCTAATCTCAGGAGTTGATAGGCTTGAAGTCATAAACAGAGCTGTGTTTCAAGCATAGCGAAGAGCTGCTGGCAAAACGCACGAAAGTGTTGTTTGAATGAATGCTTACGAGCCTGCTGGTGCCTACCATCGCTCAGTCAAACTGCTCTATCAAATCATAGACTTAATTATAACATAATAACACTCAGAAATACGAGCCTTAAGTCATTAATATGGTCGAATCCAGAAACTATCATTTAGAAAACAAAACGTTTATTCTTTCAGTGAAATACGGTACCGTTCCATATTTTATCTAACGGATGGCATCCCTAAGTCTAAATATTGCTGTTACATTGCACAACCTTCAATGTTATGTCATAATTACGTCAAATTCTGGCAAATTAGTTCGCAATGAGCCAGGTGGCCCAAACTGTTGCGTATACCTTGACTCTGCGTGCAATGAACGCAAGAGAAGTGACACAATTTCACCTGGTTAATATTGCCTGCTAACCTTTATTTTAGCTAAATATGCAGGTTTAAAAATATATACTTCTGTGTATTGATTTTAAGAAAGGCATTGATGTTTATGGTTAGGTACACGTTGGAGCAATGACAGTCCTTTTTCGCGAATGCGCACCTCATCAATTATATGCAACGCAGGACATGCTAGATAAACTAGTAATATCATCTAGTGATTATGATTGATTGTTTTTTATAAGATAAGTTTAATGCTAGCTAGCAACTTACCTTGGCTTCTTACTGCATTCTCGTAACAGGCAGGCTCCTCGTGAGGGAGGTGGTTAGAGCATTGGATTAGTTAACCGTAAGGTTGCAAGATTGAATCCCTGAACTGACAAGGTAAAAATCTGTTGTTCTGCCCCTGAACAAGGCATTTAGCCCTAGACCGTCATTGAAAATAAGAATTTGTTCTTAACTGACTTGCCTCGTTAAATAAAGTTGTAAAAAAAAAATTGTATTAAAAAAAATTGTCGTACAAAAATACAGATTTCCGGTTGTTATGAAAACTTGAAATCTGCCCTAATTATTCGGCCATTCCGATTAATCGGTCAACCTCTAGCACTGACCTAACATAATCAGATGGTATGCTTTCGTCATAAAGCCTTTTTGAAATCGGACACTGTGGTGGGATTTACAGCAAGTTGATCTTTAAAATGGTGTAAAATACGTGTATGTTTGAGGAATTTTAATTATGAAGTTTCTGTTTGAATTTGGCGCCCTGCACTTTCACTGGCTGTATCGATCCCGTTAACGGGATCTCAGCCGTAAGAAGTTAATGCTAGATAGCAACTTACCTTGGCTCCTTGCTGCACTCGCGTAACAGGTGGTCAGGTCAGCCTGCCTGTAAGGGATCTCGTCCTCCCCCAATACATTTTTGGGGCTGCCTCTCGGGCTTCCAGCCGCGCCGCCGTGCCGCCTCCTCATACCACCGCCTCTCGGCTTTCGCTGCCTCCAGCTCAGCCTTGGGGCGGCGATATTCTCCAGCCTGTGCCCATGGTCCCTTGCCGTCCAGAATCTCCTCCCAAGTCCAGGAGTCCTGCGATCGCTGCTGCTGCCCATTACCATGCTGCTTAGTCCCTTTGTGGTGGGTGTTTCTGTAAGGGATCTCGTCCTCCTCTTCTGAGGAAGAGTAGCGAGAAGGATCGGAGGACCAAAACGCAGCGTGGTAAGTGTCCATAATTTAATGAAGCAAAATTAACACTGAACAAAAACAATAAACAGCAAACGAACAGTCCCGTAAGGTGAATGACAAAACACTAAACAGGAAATAAACACCCACGAAAGGCTACCTAAGTATGATTCTCAATCAGAGACAACTAACGACACCTGCCTATGATTGAGACCCGTATTGACTGACCTTCATGTCTTAAAGCAATGATGGACTGTAGTTTCTCTTTGCTTATTTGAGCTGTTCTTGCCATAATATGGACTTGGTCTTTTACCAAATAGGGCTATCTCTGTATACTACCCCTACCTTCTCATAACTGATTGGCTCAAACGTGTTAAGAAGGAAAGAAATTCCACAAATTAACTTTCATCAAGGCACACTTATTAATTGAAATGCATTCCAGGTGACTACCTCATGAAGCTGGTTGAGAGAATGCCAAGAGTGTGCAAAGCCGTCATCAAGGGAAAGGGTGGCTGCTTTGAAGAATCGCAAACATAAAATATATTTTGATTTGTTTTAACACTTTCTTGTTTACTATATGATTTCATATGTGTTATTTCACAGTTTTGATGTCTTCATTATTATTCTACAATGTAGAAAATAGTTTAAAAAATAAAGAAAAACCATTGAATGAGTAGGTGTGTCCAAACTTTTGTCTGGTACTGTATATATTAAAGATATTCATAATTTTTAGAAGGCTGAAAGTTCCATGTCAGTTGTTGATGTTTCTGTCTGTCTCTGTTTCCATAGCGAAAGACTTCATCCGGAACATGATGCAGAAGCACCCTAACAAACGGTTCACCACAGAACAGGCCCTCAGACACCCCTGGTGAGTCACACACACAGATCCAGGATCAGCCTATCCTCTGCTCGTCTCATCAAAATAGGAAACTGACCTCAGATCAGTGTCTAGGTAGCTCACTCTTTCCTGTTTATTACTAGCTCCTGGTGACCCTATCAATGTCATTTCCTGTTGCAGGGTCATTGGAAAGACAGCAAGGGATCAGGACATCTATAAATCAGTCAGCATGCAGATCCAGAGGAACTTTGCTAAGTCCAAATGGAGGGTGAGCAACATACAGTATGCTAGCATACATACATTTATTATATTATTATTATTAACAAAACCCGATTTATTTATACAAACATATGAATGCTAATATTCCTGTGTGTTTGTGTGTGTTACAGCAAGCCTTCAACGCCACAGCAGCCATCAAACACATAAAGAAGCTGCAGTTGGCCCACGCCGACCCCGACGCCCCTCTCCCTCCCATCCCTGCCATAGCCATCAACCCCTGCAACTCCCAGAATCCCCTGCGGGGTGTCAACAACATCCCCACAGAGGATGTTGACTCCAACAGCAACCTCCCGATCCCAATGTGTCACATGACCCCTCCAGAGGCACAGAACCGGGGCCTGAGAGCCAGTCACAGCGAGCCCATGCACGCGCCGGTCGTCATGGAGACATATAACGCAGAGAATTGCTCCTCATTCACGGCAGCTAAGAGGTGAGTCCAAGTGGACTGAGTGGAGGGGAATGTAGCAGTCGGGGGGGGTTCAGATATGTCCACTAAGTGTAGAATCTGTGGTTCTGAAGGCTCTGCTATTTAATGTCGTGTTACAGCTGTGACGCCATGGACAGGGCGACCAATAGGAATGGCCAGACGATGCAAACTGGGGTGTGTTCTGTCATGTGATTGGTTGATTGGCCTGAGGATCAATTCAACTACGTCAAGGTAAATTGGTCTCATATACACAATATGCATGTTCTTTTGAATACACTCATGCACACAATAAACAAAATGCAGAGAGATAAGTTGATAGGAAAACACCCAACTTCTCACTTTAATTATACGAATCTTCATGTGAACCCCCCTTCTCTCTCTCCAGTGTTTCTGCAGTGTTGCAGTCAAGAAGTTTGAGCCACTCCTTGCTGCTCTACAGGTGTGTGTCTGCTGCCTCCTGCTGGTTCATTTCTGTAGTGCTCTTCTGAGATTTCCAGGGGCCCATAGCAAGGACCCGGGGCCTGAACCTTCTCCAGAGGAGAACACAGGAAGACCTGTGTTCATACCCAATTACAGTGCAGTACATTTACACTCACGCACAAATGTATGCACTCACACACACAAATGCAAACTTTAATTTCTCTGACCCAAGCTACTGTCGATGAAGCTTTAGAAGTGTACATTCTGTC